>NW_015169803.1:566589-644162 GCF_001447785.1 Gekko japonicus | reverse complement strand
GGCTGGGCTGGCGCACGGCCGGCTGGGCTCTCTTTTTGCAATTGCTTTACTTCGCGGTGGGAAGCCAAGCGGGGCTCTCCGCCTCCTCCTTCCCCAAGAGCCGCCGTCGGGCTTTCCCTTCGGGCGCCGCAGCCGCCTTCTGCCTTCCCCCGAGGTGTGTGTGTGTGGGGGCGTCTCCCGCTTCTCCGCCCGCCCGTGACACCTTCGCCCTCCGCTTCCTCCCCCAGGGCAGCGCTTGTCCGCCGGCCGGCCGGCCATGGACGGAAGAGGAGAGAGCGCCGAGGGCGCCGGAGACGGAGCGTTCGCCGAGGCGCGCCGCTGGGTGGAGGTGAGCCAGGCGGGGCCGGGGCGCGGCCGGGGTCCGTCCCAACGGGGTCGAACTCAGTGGTGCGTCGTCCGGACGGCACAGGGTTGGTGCGCGGGGGTTAGCGGCTGGCATAAAGTGGGTGGTGGTGCCGGTGGGCAGCCGGGCTGGTCTGAAGCTGCAGAACGAAGTTTGGGTCCAGTTGGCGCCTTCGAGGCCGACAGAGTCCAGCGGCACCTTTCAAGCCAAGTTTTATTTTTTCTGGCTGTAATCTTTAAAACCAACGAAGTTTAATTCTTTAAGACCGGCGAAGTTTTATGCTGAAATTAACCTTTAAGACCAGCAAAATCTGACGCTGGGGTTAAATTTCCCCGGGCATGCACGAAGAAGTGTGCGTGCACGCAAAAGATTATACCTGGAATAAAACTTTGGTGGTCTTCAAGGTGACCAAAACTTTATCGAGGGGAAGAAAGAGGGGCGCTACTCCCATTGACTGGGGAGGGGGGGGGGAGGCTGGATTGTGCTGGATTAAGGTGCAGGTGGGCGGGGGTGGGGTCTTCCCTGCAAGGGTGATGGTGATTTGTAATACGTATTGCCTTCCCTGCAAGGGTGACCGTAATTGGTATTTCTAACTTGTGTGTGTTTTGGGGTTGCTCAAAGCTGAATGCAGGTGATGCAAGTGGGATGGTTTCCTTACGTTTCTGCTGCAAAGGTGATGAGGTTGCTAACATCCTCCAAAGGTGATAGGGTTGCCAACATCCTCCCCAAAGAAAAGGGCGGTTTTGGAGGGTGGACTCGGTTGCATTGCATCCACATCTGGTTCCTCCCCCAGGCTCCACCCCCAAATCTCTTGGAATTTCTCAACATGGGGTTGGCAGTCCTACATAGGCTTCAACCCCAAGGGGGTTGGCAACTCTAAATAGGGTGAGAGTAACAAGAGCAGGTAGGGTGGAGGTTGGGGTGCTCGGGCATGTGCCGCTCATGGAGGGGGCAATGCTGTTCCGTAATCCAGGCCCCAAGACCCTCGCTGAAGTTCAGGGTGATTTTTTTGGGAAGCCTGAAAATTTCACTCGTGTTTGTGTCTTTTGTTGCAGTGATATGTGCGTTATCCTGGAAATGAGCTCCAGTGGAGTCAAACGCCCTGGTGTTTGTTGTCTTAAAGGAGTGTCTTAAGATACTTCGGCTGTATTGAAACCATAGTGGACGTCCTGTTTCTCTATTTCATACTGCAGTAGAAAGAACAGATTCCTCTATTTCATACCCCGCATGTTTGCAGAGAGAACATCTCATGTGGTCTGGTTGTTAGTAATGCTCCCTCTAAGCTGTGGAGTCCTGTGGGCAAAAATTCTACTTTGTGGCTACGGCATAAATCATTTTGCTCTGGAGCCCTCCTTCCTGAGCTAAGACAGAAGTGTGTTGAGCCGGAGGCTGAAAAAACTGTGAGGTAGCTCACACTGACTCAGCTTAGAGGGAACACTGGGGGTTAGAGTGTTGGGCTAAAGTCCGGGAGATCTGGGATCAAATCAGGCTGGTAGCTACAGTGGGGCAATTTTGGGGCCCCGCCCCACCCATAGCTGTACCAAAAAACTTAGTTTTGAGGGGAGACTCCTGCTGCCAGCAGTGGCCATGGTGAGAGAGCCGTGGCTTGACCTCAAGACTTCCTTCTCCCTCCCCCTGTGGAATTTGGGGGGGGGCATCATGTGACCTTGGAAAAGACTGGGGGGCATCATGTGACCTGGGAAAAGACTGCTCAGAAGGCATTTAAATACCTTTGGAGTTCTCATTCACAAAATTAATTTGCATGTTTCCCAAAGGCTCATGGGAATGCTTTTGAAAGACTCACCATGACCTAGGTGGTACACAACAGGACTGGGCTCACAGAAAGGGGGGATTTGTTGGAGACATATTGAAAGTGCCACTCTTGAGTGCCCTTCTAAGCTTTCTTGCCCTGTGGATTGGAAGACAATTAAATGCCTTTTGAGCTGTTTAAAGGAACTGATGCACTCCCTGCCTTGTCCCCTGAAAGGAAGGGGTAGAAACAGGCTCAGAGCCTTCCCCTTTAAAGACAGGCATTCAGATTAATTTAGTGAACTGTAATATAACTGCCCCCTTAAAATTTTTAATGCCCCCCTGAACAAAAATATCCTGGCTACGGGCCTGCTTCAAATCCCAACTCTGCTGCAGAAGCTTGCTGGGTGTCCTTTGGGCCAGTTGCACCTTCTTGGTGAGGATAAAATGGAGGACAGGAAACCATATTAAGCTGCTTGGGGGCCCCCTGTTGGGAAGAATAAGCAGAATATAAATTAATTAATTAAATACAAGTATTAAGTAGTTTCTTCTGGGTTTTTCAAGCCGCTGTAATGGGGACTCACTGGCTTGAGAGTAAGGAGTGTGTAGACTTCTGTGCTGGTAACTAAACTTAGTCTTTCGGGCCCGCAGTTTTCTCCTTTGATGTAGCCTCCTGTATTTTACAGAGGAGTAATTGTGGAGGGGGAAATGCATTCCTTTCCGCTTAACAAAGCATATGTTGAATTTTATGGCCAAGTTCAGATCTGTAAGCTGCACTTAAGGAGACAATTTAGCCCTTGGTGTGAACTCCTGGAGATCCGTCAAAGATGATGGAATGGCACCCGAGGGACTGATTGTCCAAACAAAAAAATCTCCCTCAAAGGTGTCTTCCACATTTCTGGAACCCAGAGAATGTAACCGAAAGACGTGCGGCTGCTGTGTAAAATTAACAAGGTGTGTGAAGCGGCTGAGTCCCTAAAAGGGCTCTTACTTTCTAGCTTTGCTCTATGAATAGCTGCAAGTGTTTGTGGGTTTTGAAAAGTGAGGCCTTGAGGCTATTAATCGTCACACTTCTGGGGGGAAAACGTATTGCCAGTTCCAGGAATAATGGCACATATTTCTTTGGCTTCTAAGGGAAGAGGGGGATGGGGAAACCATTCCTGGACACTTTTCCTCCAGGTCTGTTATTTCAGGAAGTGGAAAACAGGAAATTTAAGTACTCTCTCAAGGCTTGGCCAGCTTTGGCTAGCCGGGTTTCTCAGTGTACAGACTTTGAGCCTGTAAATTTACATTATGTGGACGGGACAGGCGAAAGAGAAGGCTTTTCTTTTTACACAGCAGGTGTGCTGGAATGTGGTATGTAATTCTAATGTTAACAGCAATGAGAAAGCTGTGAGAGTGTTTACAAGGCTGACATGTAGGGCTGCCAGGTGGGGAAAATGGCTGCTCGGGAGGGTGGACTCCGTTGGCATTACAGCCTGCTGAGGTCCCTCCCCTCCCCAAACCCCGCCCTCCCCACGCTCCACCCACAAAATCTCCAGGTATTGCCCAACCCAGAGCTGGCGACCCTACTGATACATATGGAGTCATTTTGCACGGTGCTAATTGTTGAAGAGATTGGATTTATACCTCACTCTTCACTACCCAAAGGAGTCTCAGAGCGGCTTACAATCTCCTTTCCCTTCCCCTCCCCACAACAGGCACCCTGCGAGGTAGGTGGGGCTGAGAGAGCTCTTGACAGAAACTGCTCTTTTTTCAAGAACAGCTCTGACAGAACTATGGCTTGCCCAAGGTCATCCAGCAGCTGCAAGCGGAGGAAGAGAAGAAGAGAAGAGATTGGATTTATACCCCGCTCTTCACTACCCAAAGGAGTCTCAGAGCAGCTTACAAACTCCTTTCCCTTCCCCTCCCCACAACAGACACCCTGTGAGGTAGGTGGGGCTGAGAGAGCTCTGACAGAAACTGCTCTTTTTTTCAAGAACAGCTCTGACAGGACTATGGCTTGCCCAGGGTCATCCAGCCAGGTGCAAGTGGAGGAGTGGGGGAATCAAACCCGGTTCTCCCAGATCAGAGTCCGCGCACTTTACCACTACACCAAACTGGCTCTCAGTTTGAGGCCATGGATGTGTAACATTTGGATTCGGGAAGGGGAGAGATTCCATTCTCTTACTGAACTGACAGTAGAGTAAGAAGAGTGAGTTGCTTCGCAAATGGACACTCTCCCCTCTGCCCTCTCTCACGAAGGTCCATGAACCAAATCAAGCTGATTTCGGGAAGGGGAGAGATTCCATTCTCTTACAGAACTGACAGTTGAGTAAGAAGAGTGAGTTGCTTCACGAATGGACACTCCCCCCTCCCTCCATGAACCAAATCAAGCTGATTTAACAGTAGGGATGCCAGCCTCCAGGTGGGACCTGGGGACCCCATGGAATTACAGCTCATCTCCAGACTACAGAGATCAGTTCCCCTGAGGGTGGAGTCTGTGGCACCATACCCTACTGAGGTCCTTCTTTCCCCGGGCTCCTCCCCCAAGCGCCAGAAATCCCCCAACTTGGAGCTGGCAAACCCCACACCTCCAGCGTCAGCAGCCAGGGGGACCTGACAACCCTATCTAGTACTAAGGTATTCACGTGGAGTACCCATGCTCCGGCGTACTTTGGTCTTGCGTGAAGGAGCTCTGATACTTACCATTTCATACATACTTCTGCACTTTAATTAAATATCTGTGGGGCTGCTCGGGCCCTGGTTAAAATGGCTTTGGGGGGAACCACACCGGCTATTTTTGGCGTAAACAAACTGGTTCTGCTGCATACTTCGAAAATGTTAACCATTATAGCAATTGGAGTCGTTGGAGTAACTGTGAAAATGTTTTGGTGTCAGTGTACATGTCCACACTTCTCTGCGTGTTGAAACATTGGCTTAGGTCCAGCAGTGCACAAGTGGAAACATAAACAGGTTTGTCATAGAGAAGTGCAGGAGTCCAGTAGCACCTTAAAGACTAACAAAATTTGTGGCAGGGTGTGAGCTTTCACGAGTCACAGCCCACTTCAGAAGAAGTGAACAGTGACTCACAAAAGCTCTTAAGGTAAAGGTTTCCCTTGCTCGGAAGCCAGTCAGGCAGTGCTCATCTCCTTTTCCAAGCCGAAGAGCCAACGTTGTCTGAAGACTTCCCCGTGGTCATGTGGCCAGCGCATGACTAAACGCCGAGGTGCACGGAACACTGTTACCGTCCCACTGAAGTGGTACCTATTTATCTACTTGTAATTTCTTGCTTTCGAACTGCTAGGTTGGCAGGTGCTGGGGCCAGAGACGGGAGCTCACTCCGTCATGCGGCACTCAGGTCTCGAACGGCTGAGCTACCGACCTTCTGGTCTGCAGCTCAGTGTCTTAACCTCTGAGCCACCGCAGCCCCCACAAAAGCTCATACCTTGCCACACATTTTGTTAGTCTTTTCTATGGCTACCCATACAGGTTTGTCGTAGTTCAGCTTGCAGAAGACCTTGGGCAACACCTATTGCTCTCCTCCCCATATGTTTTATAGTGTGCCCAGAAATTGGTTGCATAATGTTCAGCGCGTGCAGAAAGGCAAAGTGGGAACACAATAAGTCTGACTTCACGCAGGTGACTACTGCGAGTCATTTTGGCTTTTCAGCTCACACAAGAATTCTAGTGCAAGTGGAAATTTTGTGCTGGATCCTACCCTGTTGAGTTTAGAATTTCCAAGGGCAAGAATGTGCTTAGGGAAGGAAATGCATGAAACAAATGGGAGTTGGGGAAGCTATAGGTTTGGGAGCATTTTTAAGGGACATTCCTGTAGTTCTACCTCAAGTGTCATTCAAATGCTTGCAAAAGTTATAATTGTATACAACAACAAATTTATTCACAGCAAAAAGCCAGCACTCTGATACAACAAACTAACTCAAACTAAATTCATACAGTCACAAGCATAAATGAAATATATAAAATGAATATCAAATAGAGCATGCATGTAAAACCTGTTAAGTCCTGTAACAAATTACATCTATTCGTCTTTCACTAGGAGCTTTCTAGTCCTTACAGCTAACCAGCCAAATTTGGCAAGTTTAGCTGTAACCTTGGGGCACCTACTTTCTAAGAGGTTCTTCAGCAATTGCATCTTTTGACTTGTCGAGGATAGAGTAGTTGTAGAGAGTGGAAGAATATCACGGAAGTGGCTATATGCCCTGCAGTCATACATAAATAACATGCATTAAGGTTTAAATTCCGTCATTGCAGCAGCGACATATACGATCAGCAAGGTTTTTTTTTTATTAAACCTCCCCCCTGTAACCGCTGAAGAGAGGGCATCCTACCTCATGAGGGTAAACGTTCTCCTTAACTCATGATTTTCTAGATGAAAAAGATAGGCCATAGGCACTACCTTATACAATGGTTCTAAAACGGCTCACCATTTGCATGAGATCCTCCTATCTAGCTATGTCCCGGATTCTCTGTCTCACTAACTCTCTCGCTTTGTCATATGTGAGAGATCTAAGAAATTGTTTTGATAGGCCAAGTCTGCTTTGACCATGCGGACCTTTGTTGGCAGGGTGATGTCTGATACAAAGGTATCCTGGAAAATTAAACTTGCCAATCCTCTAGGAAAAAAAGAAAGTTTCAACCAGTATTGTATAATTGCTAGTGACTCTATGGAGAATAGTACCGTGTGGGGTAAAACTCTTCTTGAAAATGCAAAAGGGCCGCAGCCATCTCTCTCTCTCTCTCTCTCTTTTACCCTCAAGGAGTTAATGCTTGTTCCATTTAAGGCAAGAGAGGAATTTTCTCTTGAGTCGTATAAATTAATGGCTCCAAGGCTTTCCTCTTTTCTCTCAAAGCTTGTGAGCATAGCTCACATACTTGACTGCCTGTGTTTTAATGCAAACTTATTTGTGGTCTGACGGGCATTCCTCGTCACTTGGTTGCCTGCCCTTGCTTTCTACTTGCGATGCATTACAATTGGGAATGGCCGTAGAGAGTGGCTATCTGCTATATAGGTTAATATACTGTGGATGCTTGTTAGAAGTTGGGCACGGATGGCCAACTTCAGCTTTGGGTTGGTGGGGACAGAGTTCCTTCAACCAAGGTTGGGAGCCATGTTCCCTCTAAGCTCCACAGGGTTGTAAGCAGAAATTCTACCTTGTAAGCGAGAAAAGCTAGTAGCATTAAAGTTGTGAGTGACTCTACGTTTGACTATCGCGTAAATTAGTTTTTTTAGATTAATTCCATAACCTTGTAAAAATATCAGAGTAAATTCTTTTAAGTTATATTCAAGTGATGTTTTAAGAATAATATAAAGATAAGAGAAAACAGAATCAAGTCACATTTCACCCCCCCCATTTCCACTATATTGGTAGACCTGCCTTCCGGAGAACAGGTCTACCCATCCCTTTCTACTATATTGGTAGACCTGGCCTCCGGGGAACAGGTCTACCTACTTCTTACCACTATATTGGTAGACCTGGCTTCCAGAGAACAGGTCTACCCACCCCAGTCCACCATGTTGGTAGATTTGGCCTCTGGAGAACAGGACTACCGACCCCTTTCCACTTTATTGGTAGACCTGGCCTTGGACCTTTGCCTTGTGCTGAGCCTTAGAAAATATACCAGCACCTGGGGGGAGGGGGGAATGACTCTTGCAGTCTGCTTCGTTGTTTTTTGGATTTTTTTTTTAGTGAAATGTTACAACCAGCATTACAGGTCAAGTATAATAGAAGGAGCTGCGGTGGCTCAAGTGGTTAAGACGCTGAACTGCAGGCTTGGAAAGTCAGTAGTTCAGCGGTTCGAGACCCGGGTGCCGCATGACAGAGTGAGCTCCCGTCTCTAGTTCCAGCTCCTGCCACCTAGCAGTTCGAAAGCAAGAAATTGCAAGTAGATAAATAGGTACCACTGGGAAGGTGACAGCGTTCCATGCGCCTTGGTGTTTAGTTGTGCCGGCCACATGACCATGGAAACGTCTTCGGACAGCGCTGGCTCTTCGGCTTGGAAACGGAGATGAGCACCGCAACCCTAGAGTTGGATTTGACTGGCTTTCGAGCAAGGGAACCTTTACCTTTACCTATAATAGAAGAGGAACAATCACTGTCAGAACCCTGCCTCACTCAACTAACAGGAAGTTGCTTAAATGTTATCTCCACTATATTGGTAGACCTGACCTCTGGACAACAGGCCTACCTGCCCCAATCCACTATATTGGTAGACAACTGTCATCTTGTGCTAAGCCTTAGAAAACATACCAGCACTTTAGGGGGATCTCATGCAGTCTTCCTTTGGTTTTTTTTTAGTGAGATATGATAACCAGCATTACAGGTCAAGTATAATAAAGGAGAAACAATCACTGTCAGAACTCTACCTAACCTAACAAACAGAAAGTATGTTATCAACCTGCCCAAAGTACTTATTTATTCAAATATTTATATCCCACTTTTCCCTGTGTCTCAAGGCAACTCACAAATCATACTGAAAAGCATAATAGGGGTGTGCAAAAAATATATCATTTTTACAGCACCATTGTAGCCTATGGGGACCTTTGTAGTCAATGGGGCCTATAGGCTATAATGGAGAATGGATCCAGGGGTATCTGGGGCTTTGGGGGAGACTGTTTTTAGGTAGAGGCACCAAATTGGCAGCTGGTGCTTCTCTTCAAACCCCGCCCCCCAAAGTTTCAAAAAGATTGAACCAGGGGGTCCAAGCTCTTATCCAGTTGGGAAATGAGCCTTCTCACTTCTTGGCGGGAAGGGTTATCAGCTGTCAAGTAGCGAACTGTACATGATTCTTGCCCTGTTGCTGTGCTGGGCCGTCCCTGATTAGCACTTGGATAAGAACATAAGGTCAAAGAAGACGGGAACGGCAAAGGATGAGGTGGTTAGACAGTGTCATAGATGCAACGAACATGAAATTGAGCAAACTTCAGAGGACGGCGGAAGACCGGAAGGCCTGGCGTGATCTGGTCCATGGGGTCGCGGAGAGTCGGACTCGACTGTGTGACTGAACAACAACAAGGACATAAGAACATAAGGATACGCCAATGTTGGATCAGGCCAAAGAAGGCCCATCCAGCCCAACACTCTGTATCACACAGTGGCCAGAAATACCAGTGCCATCAGGAGGTCCACCAGTGGGGCCAGGATATTAGAAGCCCTCCCACTGTTGACCCCCCCCCCCAAGCACCAAGAAGACAGAGCATCACTTGCCCCAGAGTCCCTATCTATACCTTATGGCTAAGTGGATGGAAGTACAGGGTCCCTGTGCAGAGCCAGGCAGTGGCAAACCACCTCTTGCCTTGAAAACCCTAAGGGGGTCTCCGTAAGTCAGCTGCAACTTGCCGGCACGTTATCAGCATGCGGTACCTGCCAAGCAAAGCCCAGCCTCCCAGAGAGCTGCTGTCCTGCTTCTAGCCTTGCAAGTGTCTTCCCACCGAGAAGCTCTGGAGTCTTCTTCCAGTCATAAGCAAACTTCATGTGCTTCTATGTCTAAAGTGCTGTTCTTCAGACCCCTCAGAGCGTGCTTGAACTGAACATCTGAGGCTTGCGAAGCCAATAAAGAGACAAGTTTGCTTCGCCCAAGCTCCCACTCTTAATTTCTCACACAGTACAGGGGAAGTTTTTTCGGTTTCATTGTTTTACGAATGTAAGAGCTACCCCATGAGATTGGGCCGAGGGTTCAGCTAGTAGTCAATCATTTTGTGCCCAACTGTGGCTGGCCCAAATGCTTCCAAGAAGAGAGTCAGCGTAAGTTTGCTGGCATTGAAACACATGCTAAAAATGTAGGGATTCTATTTAGCCAGTATCGATAAAATTTATTCATAGTCTTCGTGAAATTATATGGGCTTCTAAAGCTATCTTGAGCTGCGGTGGCTCAAGTGGTCTTGAACTGAACATCTGAGGCTTGCGAAGCCAATAAGGAGACAAGTTTGCTTCGCCCAAGCTCCCACTCTTAATTTCTCACACAGTACAGGGGAAGTTTTTTTCGGTTTCAGCGTTTTACGAATGTAAGAGCTACCCCATGAGATTGGGCCGAGGGTTCAGCTAGTAGTCAATCATTTTGTGTACAACTGTGGCTGGCCCAAATGCTTCCAAGAAGAGAGTCAGCGTAAGTTTGCTGGCATTGAAACACATGCTAAGAATGTAGGGATTCTATGTAGCCAGTATCGATAAAATCTATTCATAGTCTTCATGAAATTATATGGGCTTCTAAAGCTATCTAGACCAGGGGTTCTGAAGCCACGGCCCCCTTCTTAATCTCCTTCACGTCTGTGCCCCCCACCATAGTTGCTGTTGGATGGAGAAAAGGTACTTTACCATCTGCACTGTTTATTAATCTAAACTGTGTAATATAAAGACAAAGCATTTGTAGTAGCTAACAAACTTAATTTTTTCTACGTAGATGTGTAATAGCAAACAAAATTCTTAAGGATATAAAATGTCTAGCCGTAGCATAAGGCCTGAAAACAGAAAAGGGTTCTAATAATCGGTACTTTATTTCTAAGTAGCAAAGGAAGTTCTGAAAGATGTGAAATGTCTGATAGTAGCATAAGGCCTGATAACAAAGAATATTTTAATAATTGGCACTTTATTCAGTGTGATAGTTGTGGCTGATGCAAACTTGCAAGTTTTTCAGTATCTGGCTGCGGCGTTGTTTGTGACAAATGAAGATCACCTCTTCTCACCATATCAAGGCTGTTATGAGCTTTTGATAGTAGGTAAACCATCCAACTAAAAGGAAATTCAGTTCTACAAGGTAAGAAGTGGGGGAAGCAATAAAGAACTCTGCTTTCTCCCAGAGCAGTGGATACTTCCTAGCCATTTCACTGCTCATATTTACCATGTTTGAATCTAGCTTGAGCTGTTATATCGCTCTGTAACTCACTGCAACTCTCTTGTCATGTAATGTCAACTGCATTTACCCCAAAGGGATCCACCAGCCAATCTGGACTTTTGTTGTAAACTGTAGTAATTTTCAGTATTTATGACGCTGAAATGAAAACAGAGAATGAGATGTGAGAATTATGACAAACCGATGACAAGCCTGTGTTGTGGGTGGGACTGAAGGGGAGCATCCACTGGCTGCCACCACTCGGGTATGGGTTTAACCAAGGAGGGCTCAACATTAGATTAGATTAGATTAGATTAGGGAAAATTTAAGGCAATGAGCAGGAGCTGGAAGCGAAACAACAAAAATCCCTAATGTGCCTGCCTTATTACTTCCCATTACACTAGGTTCAAGGCCACACTCACCCCTCTCTGGATTTATTTATTTATTTATTAGATTTGTATCCCGCCCTCCCCAACGGGCTCAGGGCGGCTAACAACAGAGGCAAATGCCATAACAAACAGCTAAACAAACAGTTAAAACAGCGTAAAACAATAATTAAACAGTACAAAACAATCATTAAGTAAAGTGTGGTGCTCTTGATTTTTTTTATTTATAATTTTTATTAATATTATTAATAATAAAGTCTCATAAAGTTACATTGAAAGTGTTACAGAATAATAACATTAAACCAAAATATCCAGATACAATTAACAACTAACAACTAATGGCAGGTCTTATGTAAAAATTGAAATAAGATAATAAACATTGTTAACTATGAAACAAGTAAATTAGTTCAGTGAGAAATAATCGACCTTAATTCTGATTTATTAAGAATATTGATCTTTGAAAAATTCGTATGACCCACAAATAACTTAACAAAAGGAGACAATTTTTCAGCGAAACAAAATTTACGTCTTTCTGAATTAGCGTGGGGTGCTCTTGATGTTAAATTTTCTTAATCCAAGATGAGTTCCATTTGTCAACCTAGCCTGACAACATACATTCTTCGGTTAACTAGGCACCCCAGGGCCGGCTCACCTCCAGATCTAATCCACCGTCGAAGATGGCAACTCGGTGGTGGTACAGTGGCGGCGGCGGCTCCTATGCAAAGGCCTGGCAGAAGAGCTCCGTCTTGCAGGCCCTGCGGAACTGCGCCAGGTCCCGCAGGGCCCGAACCTGCTCTGGGAGCTCATTCCACCAGACAGGAGCCGCCGCCGAAAAAGCCCTGGCCCTGGTTGCAGCCAGCTTGATGTCCTTGGGGCCGGGAACCACCAATAGGTGCTGCGACCCCAACAGTAAAGCTCTTGGGGGAACATATGGAGAAAGGCGGTCTCCTAGGTACGCTGGACCCTGGCTATCAAGGGCTTTATAGGTAAGAACCAGCACTTTGAAGCGAATCCGGTATGCTATAGGCAGCCAGTGCAGTGACTTGAGCGCAGGCTGGATGTGGTCCCGTCTAGTGAGACCCATCAACAGCCTGGCCACCGCATTCTGCACCAGCCGCGGCTTCTGGATTTGCGACAAAGGCAGCCCCATGTAGAGAGCGTTGCAGTAGTCCGATGAGGGATCCCTCTGCCTGCAGCAGCTTCTCTTCAACAATGCCTTCAAGGCCTTTTATGTTTTTTGCCCAGGCACCACCTCTTCGCCTGTGATTGGCTTCTAGGGTTGCCAGATTCCCCTGATTTTGGGCACCTTGGCCCACGGTGATGTCACACGGAAGTGACATCATCATGCCAGGGACGTTGCGCAAAACGTGTTGCCCAAAATGTTAGAGTGTTGCTGCATGACACCCCCGGCATGATAACATCACGTGACGTCATCATGTTGGCGATGTTGCACGTGGCAACATTGCCCCACCCACCCCACTCCCAGAAAGCTGCCTCCCGTCCCCCAGCAGCAAGGTAAGTTGACCTGGCAAACCTGTTGGCTTCAGTTTTCCCTCCATTTCTCCCTTGCCCAATCACAAGACACAGAGAGTGCCTGGGAACTGTAGGCTCACTAGGGTTGCCAAGTGTATCTTCGCCGGGAGTGGGGGGTTCCCAGCTGGCATCTTGTGCGCGCGCGCATCGCATGGACATCACCCGGAAGTGACGGGAGGACGCCAGGCACGCTGGGGGTGGGACCACGGCCATACAAGGGAAAACCATAGAGTTTTCCCTTGTATGTCTGTGGCCCCAGCGTGCCCGGCGTGCCCATGTCACTTCCGTGTGATGCACATGTTGGGGTGGAGTTCCCCCCGGCCCCGATCCAGCGCGGCCGGGGAACGGACCTCTGGGGTGGGGGTTTCCCCGCCCCCCCAGGGGGACGTGGGATCCCTAAGGCTCACAGACTAATCTAGCTAAGACTTTCTGGGGCCGGCAAGCCTCAGTCTGCCTCAGCCAAGGCCCAGGATCATGGCAGCCTGGTGATTAGGTTTGATGGCCCCCTCAGAAACGTATTGTGGTCCCTCTAGAAATATAGCACTTACCGTCGTTCCCTAGAAATGTTCCGTGGCCCCTTGGGGAGCCATATGGCCTATGTTGAGAACCACTGATTATGCGTGGTGTGACATAGCATTTCTTCAGTTTGTCTTGAACCTACTGCTGATTGGTTTCACCGGGTGATCCCAAACTGTGGTAGCTTTCTGCTTTCTCCACATTATCCATGTCATACACCATTTGTTGTTGTTGTTCAGTCGCACAGTCGAGTCCGACTCTTCGTGACCCCATGGACTAGATCCCGCCATACCTCTTCTTAAAAACAACAAACAAAAGCTATCCCCCAACCCTTTAGCCTTTCCTCCTAGGGACAGAGCTTGAACGCTCTAGTTGTCTTTTTCTCCATCTCTTCCACCATTCTTTTTGAGAGGAGTGGTTGGTATCAGAACTGAGTGAAGAATGCTGGCCATGTAATCCTATGTAGAGTTACACCCTCTGAAGGCTATTGCAGTCAGTGGGCTTGGGAGGGAACAGCTCTGTTTAGGATTGCACTGTAAATGTGGCTGTGCCCTAGGTATGCACAAAGACATTACAACATTGGGGTCTCTTCTTCAAAGTACACCAAAAATGGTGATTGCATGAATATAGTACAACCTCAAGGTTTCTTTCCTGGAAACACAATCAGTTCACTTCTCTTTGTGCGTACCCCGCTGTTTGCTTCCCTCCATTGTGAGTATTTTCTTTTATTCTCACCATCTGCTTCCTGTTCTGTAATAATGTCTACAGCTATAAAAGGTCCCGTTCCCTTATTCCATGGTGGTTATATTTACTTAGGAGCCTTAGGTGAGCCCCATTAAAGAGCTTTTTGGCAGTCAAAGTATAGAAGTGTGTCTACCATGTTTGTTGACATTATCCAGGGGTCATTTCGTAGAAAAAGAGGTAAGGAGCTGATTAGCATAACCTATTTGCATATGCCACACCCCCTGACATCACTGGAACTGTGTCAGAAGGCAACACCCACCGCTCAGGCTCCTCTGGACTGTTTTGGATTGCTAGCTATTGGGGGGGGGGAATGTGCAGATCTGTCCTCGCAGAGGAGGGAGAGCTTGTACCTGAACAAAACTTGGTCTTAAAGGTGCCACTGGACTGTTTGGGGCCGGGGGAGGGGGCTCTGCAACTTACCTGGCTGCTTCTTGCTCTGACTGAGGGCTGCTGGGAGCAGGGGGTGGGGCTTGTTGCATGTGCCCGCCCCCAGGGCTCTTTACTGCCAGAGCTCCGCTCCTGTGCGCTCCTGCAGGAAATGACCCCTGACATTATCAAATAACAATTTCACTGTGATCAGTGAATTCCTTTTGAATTTCATTTTTTAAACAGTTTGTACGAGACATAGTGTTGTAAAATTTCTGTGACATTTTTATTTAAGTAGAGGTTCTCAGTTTTCTGCTCAGTGGTCTCCAAGGCAGATCACAAAAAGGACAACCACAAATTAAGAGATCAGCATAAAAGGCCTTTGTTAGAAACCCTTAACACACAATATGCATACAGTAGCATTAATAATCAGAAATGGTGAAACCCAAAACAATCAACCGTTGAGAGAGGGGAAATATTTTAATGTTGTACCTAAAGGAAAATAGAGGAGGTATCTGCTAAGTGCTCCAGTGAATGTTAAACCTTGTCCAGAGCAGAAACACAAAGACAAGTGTCCGTAGTTACCTCATCCATCTAACCTCATAAGGCAGAGACATCTGGAACAGGGTCTTGAAAGAAGACTTTGGATAAGAGGCAGAATTCTATGGGATCAGTATATATGTGTAGGATTATCTTGTTTTCACATTATTATTTTTTAATTTCCACTAGATAATAAAAGGGATTCATCCATACCTTACCCTTTGTGGTCTTTGACTGTTGTCTGCCTTCTCTTATATTCTACAGGCATTCCCAGTTCAGTCGTTTCCCATCTTCTGATCGTCCATTTGGGTATAGAAGGAATTTTAGAATGATGCCATTTACTTGCAACTAATATTTTAACACTTCTTTCAAATTAAGTGATAGTGTAACTGCCTTCACTCAACTGGGATGGGATAGCATATTCCCTATATGGGTCATCCGCTCAAGGAAATCTTAGTTGATATCACATCATTCAGCATATTGGATTTAAATAGATAAAACATCGGAGGGAGAAAAATGTTTTAGATGAATGGTACTGTAGAAGTTGGATGCTGTGGTGGCTCAAGTGGTTAAGACGCTGAACCGCAGGCTGTGGAAAGTCAGTAGTTCAGCAGTTCGAGACCCGGGTGCCGCATGACGAAGTGAGCTCCCGTCTCTAGTTCCAGCTCCTGCCAACCTAGCAGTTCGAAAGCAAGAAATTGCAAGTAGATAAATAGGTACCACTTCGGTGGGAAGGTAACAGCGTTCCGTGCGCCTTGGTGCTTAGTCATGCCGGCCACATGACCAAGGAAACGTCTTCGGACAGCGCTGGCTCTTCGGCTTTGAAACGGAGATGAGCACCACAACCCTAGAGTCGGATTCGACTGGCTTTCGAGCAAGGGAAAACTTTACCTTTACCTTACTGTAGAAGTTACCATCTTAGAAGAGGTATTTCTTTCTTCATTGGAGAATGAAGAACGTTTGTTTCGGGTTAAGGTGGAGCCTGCCCTTATGGTATAATGGAACTCTTTGTAAGATTGAATAAATCAAGTGGTTGTTTTTTTTTAAATCTATAAATTTTCAATCAAAAGGTTCTTTGGTCAGTAATCTGGTTGAACTTTGCATCTCAAATAGTCAGTTGTCAATTTAATTTTACACTGAATCCTTTCATACAGTCTCACAAGACTTGCCTATATGGGCTGTGGGAACCTCTCCTCTGATATGTGTGGATTATTTTCAATTGTTTTGAGTGGTTGCCTGCAAAGTAGTGCAGTTTGATATTCTCAGCGCTGGTGAAACGCCCTGTGGACATAATGAAAACCAAAGTCATCTTACAAGATAATATATGTAAGAATGACTATAAAACAGGTGGAAATACCAGTAAGAGACTAAACAGTGGGCCATACAGTTTTTTCAATTAATGCATAAAGAGAACTTTTACAGTGTAGCAATGATTAATTAACACATACGGTTAACTAAAATAATTAAAATGCCATAAATAATTTCACATAGATGAGTCATCACATGGTGTTGCATAATATGTCCCCAAACGTCATGCATACTTTAACTTCAGGTATGTTTAATCTCTTTGAATTGTAAGCTTCCAGGGAATCCAGAGCATCTGGATAAGTCACTGTTAGAAAGAGGGCTGGCCTTGATATGAAGCCAAGTCAAAATCTCTTACTGGCCGGGGAGCCTCGCTGGGCTCCGGGAGTCGTCTGTTGATGCGCGCGCGCACCGCCGGCACATCACCGGAAGTGACGCGCTACGTCGATCGCGTTGAAGGCGTGGCCCCGCCCGTCGGAGGGAAAACCATAGAGCCACACTGCGCTTCGGGGGGCGGAGTTCCCCCTGGGACCCAATTCCACGGCGGTGGGAATCGGGCCTCCGAAGCGGGGGTTTATCCGCCCCCCGCCCCCACTTGGCAGCCCTATGGGGGGCTGCTGTTGGGGGGGGGATAGTAGAAGTACAAAAGTCTGGCAGCCGGGGTCGCTATGGAGGCCCAGGGCGGGACTTGGAATATCATGTTCTAATGAAACACCTTGTTGTTTGCTTCTGAAAATGAAGGGGCCCAAGTGTGGTCCTAAGAGCAGTCCAGGAGGATTCTTTGTCTCGAGTAGAGGTTGATGGGTCGTGGTAGCCCACTCTTGAGCAGGGGTGTCGAACTCATTTGTTATGAGGGCCGGATCTGACATAAATGAGACCTTGTTGGGCTGGGCCACGTGTGTCATAAAATGTAATGCCAGGTAGTGGAGGTAGAAACTTTATAAAGGACACAAAACACAAAGGGTTTTTTTTAAAAACTTAAAATAAAAACATGCTTAAAACATCAGCACTCTTGCAATATTTTGTTTATTTAACAGTGTCTGATAATACCTCTTGCTTTGAGTTATTGCATCAAAATGTACGTGCTGTTGCAGTCTTGAGTATGCTGTTCAAGTGTGTATCTGTAAGCTGCAAACCTATGATGATGCAGCAGCAGCAGAACTGGAAGAAGAAGCAGAAGACAGCTAGTTCCACTACGGGCCTTGATAGAAGCCCTCCGGGGGCCTGATCTGGCCCCCGGGCCGCATGTTTGACACCCGTGCTCTAGATGATCCAACAAGGCTGTTTTAACTATCTATTGTCGTGGTAGGAAAAAGAAACCGAGACTGCAGTGAGTCACCCCCGTGTCCCTCAGTGCAGGCACAGTTTGAGAAATGTGTCCTGAAATCATATTCACTCAACTGCAGCTAGGATGCAAGCTCTAGAAACCGTAGCCGCTCATACCTATGGAGACGTCTTTTATTTGTCAACTTGCCTTCCATTTCTTTGGGATGGGGCCTCCGAAGGGGTTGGAATTTTGTGAGACGTCGTCAAGTTACCAGAGAGGCAGGCAGGTCATCAGACATTGGAGTCGAAACGGAGACTTGTCTGTAGCCATGTAAAGATTTGCTGTGGAGAGCTTGGTCCCAAAGGACAGCAGTTAGGAATCAGATATCTAAGGCCTGTCTGGGATAGGAGCATTTGGAAGAGGAAGGTAAATACTCAAATAGTGGAAACGGATTCCTCAGAAACAAAGGATGGGAACAGCATAGACTGTGTAAAACCAGAGTTGGGTCTCCATCCCGTAGTTTCAGTCACGTGGCCGTCAAGGAAACAGTTGTCGTGCTTTGATATTTGGTTTCCTGAATCGATAAGCCCTTGTGTGTTTTTTCTGTAGCAGGGTGGATTTTCTAAGCTTCAGAAAAGTATTTTGACAGATGAAGGTGAAGCCCCCCCCCCCGAAATAAGTATAAAGCAATTTAGAAACAGGTGGTCTCCATGTTCTGCCCTCTTAACGATCTTGGCACGTGCCGCAAATAGTGCACACAAAAAGTAGTTTTAGCGTTGAATTTGAAGACTCCTTAGGCTCAGAGGCATGCGCCTAGCAGCCCTCAAACCTTCGGAGAGCTTGAAACCAACTTTATCCTGGAGGACACGGTAGAAGAGGAGAAGACTCTTATTTCTTTTGCTTGGTGACAGACTGGTGACAGTTTTCACAGTTTGTTATACACCATGGAAATAGTCAGCCCATGCTTGACATGCCAAGGTTCTAAAACAATAATCCGACCTAAAAAGTTTCCGTGCTATTTTTAATCTCTTAAAAGATTTTGTGCCTGTGTGTGCAGTTGTGATGAACTGCCTCAAACAGACCCGCTGAAATGAGACACCTGTCCCAAGAATTTCAAGCACTCGGCAGCCGCCATCGGCTTCAGCCTGATAAAGGGCTCTTGATACATCTGAGTGTTAGGTTTACGATTACCACATTCTTTCTGGAAATACTTCTAGAGGCGAGTGGCTTTTTAACTATGTACTTTAATTCTTGTATTCACAACAGCACAAGTGAAGGGGAAACGATGCTAATGCTAAGAGACCAGGCTGTTAAAATAACTTTTCTCCTACTGTTTGAAGTTCCACAGGTATGTAATAGCTGTAAGGGCAACTTGAGGGAACAGATACTGCTTGGAAATTGGAAGTATTATGCAAAATCAGAACAGGCTGTCTCAAACCAAACAGGAACAGAAAACCTTACATTTCTCACTATTGTGGAAACAGCCATCTCTGTGCAGGGGAAGATCGAGTATGAAAATAATGAAGCTTAAGCTTCAGGGCTCCCAAATCCTAGAGGGGCCCTGAAGCAATTCTTTTTTTAATGAGTGCATTTTTCAGCAAAATTGATGGCGTTTTTTTAACTGTTATTAAAATAAGACTATTTTAGTGACAGAATCATAAACCAATCGGTTGAAGTACTTAATATTGACCCTATTTTCAAGGGTTCTACCCCACCACTCCATTCTCTGCCATTCGGGCCCTTTGTAATATTGCTGGTTGAAAGCCCCCCCCCCCCCCATAACAGTTCAAGCTTCAGGGTCCCTAAAATGTAGGTCCACCACTGTCTCTCTGAAAAAGAACAATCTATACCGCCCTGCGTTTTTTGGTGGAAAGGCAGTATTAAATTTTAATATTGTTCACATATTGCGTTCCTTCTTTGAGAAGCTCAGAGCAGGTTACTCAGGGTTCCCAGGCAGGCTTCTATCCAATCAGTTGCATCATTAGGGTTGCCAGACCAGGCCTGGTAACGAGCAGGAGACTGGGAGTGGGTGGGGGCAGGGCTATTTTTGGGCAGGAACGCACAGGAACGGAGTTCCGGCTGGCTCCCAAGTTGGCCACGCCCAGCAGGAACTATTCTCGGCAATTGCCGCTTGTACGCCGCCCTGGGCCGTACTGGGTAGGGCGGGATATAAATCCCAAAAAGAAAATAATAATAAATAATAATAACATGCAAAAAGCCCTGGGTTTTGACAACAAACAAGGTAAAGAGAATAAGAAGCAAAAGGTGGGTGTGGGTGGATGACCACACTTCTGGTAACATGGGGGTGTGGCGTAATATGCAAATGAGTTGTGCTGTCAGGGGTGTGGCATAATATGCTAATGAGTTCCTGCTGCTGGGTATGGCCTATTATGCTAATGAGTTCCTGCTGGGCTTTCTACACACACAAAAAGCCCTGGGTGGGGGTATGGGAGGGTGGCTTTCTGACAATGTGACATCACTTCCAGGTCATGCCGCTCTAGGAATTGGCTAGAGCCCTGTGGTGAAGAAGAGGAGATTAGATTTATACCCGGCTCTTCACTACCTGAAGGAGTCTCAGAGCTCCTTTCCCTTCCCCTCCCTTCCTACAATCTCCTTTCCCTTCCCCTCCCCACAGCAGACACCCTGTGAGGTAGTTGGGGCTGAGAGAGCTCTCTTGAGAGCTGTCCTTGAGAGAACAGCTCTGAGAGAACTTGTGACTGACCCAAGGTCACGCCTGCAGCTGCATGTGGAGAAGTGGGGAATCAAACCTGTTTCTCTCTGATTAAGAGTCCACGTTCCTAACCACTATACCAAACTGGCTGTCTAAAGCTCTAGAGTTTGGTCCAATTTCTAGGGAGGCGTGATGTCACTTCCACATTTACCAGAAGTGACATCATGCTGTTGTCCATTTTTAAAATTTTATCTTTCTCCTACCACCATTCAGAGCGGTGCCAGGAAATGTCAGCTGAGGGT
This sequence comes from Gekko japonicus, assembly GCF_001447785.1. Classification (NCBI taxonomy): domain Eukaryota; kingdom Metazoa; phylum Chordata; class Lepidosauria; order Squamata; family Gekkonidae; genus Gekko; species Gekko japonicus. The sequence goes on along the minus strand of NW_015169803.1, from coordinate 623,611 downwards.
GGGGGACTCCTCCATTGGGGCCAGCCACCCTAGTCATGATTACGCAGGCCATTTTCTGGGGTACTGTGTATCGAGCAGAGAGTTCTAGTCTAGTGTTCCCCCTGGCACTTAAGCTTTCTATGTGTAGATATTTTTTAAATCGGGAAACATCCATGCACGCACTTCCTTTTGTTCTGTAGGAGCAAAGCTGTCCTGTGTGATTTTGGTGATCATTCTTAATACCCTGTTTCCCCAAAAATAAGACTTAAGCTTTCTATGTGTAGATATTTTTTAAATCGGGAAACATCCATGCACGCACTTCCTAACTTGTGTTCTGTAGGAGCAAAGCCGTCCTGTGTGATTTTGTTGATCATTCTTAATATGTGTTTCCCTAGCGATAGAGATGCCACAAGTTAACTTCTAATGTTCAAGGATTGGGGTTTCTTGCAGGTCAGGCAGTGGATGTCTCTTGGGATTTTCGCTTGCTTTTAGAAACCCATTGTCTCTAACGAATTCCAAGTATGTGGCAAAACACTTCCTCCAAATACCTGAGAGGACAATGAGGGTGCACTGATCTCTTTCATTTAGCTGTCAAAAGTGGATAAACTTTGGGAGAGGAATGGGTGGTCAGTTTTCAAAGCAAATAGATCTGACTTGCTGATTAATTCATCTTCATCAGGAAAAGGAAGAGCCTGAACACACTTGGGTAGAAAGTGACTGAAGAGCCAGACAATGTGAAACTTACGGACTCGGTTTTGAACTTCTTTTGTGTTTGTGTGTGTGTGTTTGTTTAATTTAACTGACCTGTCCATTAGATGGTATATGAGATTCATCATTTAGTGGAAAGAAAAATGTGCTTCAGTATTTACTCAATTAACTGTTCCTATTAACAAATGAGGGCTGTGGTGGCTTAGAGGTTAAGACGCTGAGCTGCAGACGGGAAGGTCGGTAGTTCGGCAGTTCGAGACTCGAGTGCCGCATAACGGAGTGAGCTCCCGTCCCTGGCCCCAGCTCCTGCCAACCTAGCAGTTTGAAAGCAAGAAATTGCACGTAGATAAATCGGTACCACTTCAGTGAGAAGGTAACAGCGCTCCGTGCACCTCGGCATTTAGTCATGCTGGCCACATGACCACGGGGAAGTCTTCAGACAACGCTGGCCCTTCGGCTTGGAAATGGAGATGAGCACCATCCCCTAGAGTCAGATTCGGCAGGTTTTCGAGCAAGGGAAACCTTTACCTTTACCTTATGAGCTTTTGTGAGTCACTGTTCACTTCTTCTGAAGTGGGCTGTGACTCGTGAAAGCTCACACCCTGCCACAAATTTTGTTAGTCTTTAAGGTGCTACTGGACTCTTGCTCTTTTCTGCTATGACAAACCTGTACCACTTCGGTGGGAAGATAACAGCGTTCCTTGCACCTCGGCGTTTAGTCATGCCGGCCACATGACCACGGAAGCGTCTTCCGACAGTGCTGGCTCTTCGGCTTGGGAACGGAGATGAGCACCGCCCCTTAGATTCGGATTTGACTAGCTTTCAAGCAAGGAAAACCTTTATTAACAAATGACAATTTTGAGTTTAAAATAGGAAACGTGTTAGATATGAACTAAGAGTAGAATATATGTTTTTAAAAGTAAATTGGTGCTTCTGTTCTAATAAGAAATAGTTTTAATTATTAAGTAGGTGTGCTATATTCATCTTATCAGTAGAGAGCAGAGGAGTCTTTAGTATTGGCAGGTGGGCTGAAGGAGAGCTGTATAAACTAGGCCTCTTCCTTACTGGGAATAGAGTTGTCTTTCTCAGTCGTATAGAGGAAATTCATATTTGAAAGTGAAAGCATTCCTCCATGAATACTTTAAACTTTCTTTATGTCTATACGTGTAAATAGCTAGGGATGTATCTTCCCCAGAAGCAAAATAAACCTCTTGGACTTCATATTCTGCCTGAATTGCCTCCGCCCCCTGGTGATGGGGACAGGTATGCCTAGGGTTACCAGTTCTGGGTGGGGAAATATCTCAGGATTTGGGGGGTGGATCCAGGAGAGGGTGGGGTTTGTGGAAGGGAAGGGCCTCAGCGTGGTCCAATGCCATAGAGTCCATCCTCCAAAGCAGCCATTTTCTCCAGGGGAGCTGATATCTGTCAACTGGAGATCTCTCGCCTCCACCTGGAGGTTGACAACTGTAGGTGTGCCTGTCCCTTGGCAGGCATCGTTGTACGTGGTGAGTAAGCCATACTTACCAAGTCATAAAGTGTATAGGCCTGCCCTTTTATCATTAAATCAATGTCACATTGTTTTTATCTGCAGGCTTTCCTTTAAGGCTTTGTCTCAGAGAGCCAATTTTGTGTAGTGGTTAGGCGCGCGGATGCTAATTTGATTCCCCACACCTCCATATGCAGCTGCTGGTGAGACCTTGGGTCAGTTACAAGTTTTCTCAGAGCTGTTCTCTAATGAGCAGTTCTCGGAAGAGTTCCCTCAGCCCCACCTACCTCACAGGGTGTCTGTTGTGGGGAGGGGAAGTGATGCTCTGGGGCAAGTGATGCTCTGGGGCTCTGGGGCAAGTGATGCTCTGTCTTCTTGGTGCTTGGGGGGGCCAACAGTGGGAGGGCGTCTAATGTCCTGGCCCCACTGGTGGACCTCCTGATGGCACCTAGTATTTTTGGCCACTGTGTGACAGAGTGTTGGACTAGATCGGCCTTTGGCCTGATCCAACATTGGCGTCTCTTATGTTCTTATGGGAAGGGAAAGGAGATTGTAAGCCACTCTGAGACTCCTTTGGGTAGTGAAGGGCGGGGTATAAATCCAATCTCTTCTTCAACTCTGATGTTTAAAGAGGCACCAGCATACCAGAAGAACTTTGTCCCCGGAAGCAATTGCAAACCGAACCGGGCAGCATTAATCATCCTGGTTAAAAGCTCCTGAGCAAAATAAGAGGCAGTAAGTAAAAAAAAAAATGGGAGAGCGAGAACTTAAAATTCTCATAGCTGGGGCAGTGTTTCTAGCTTTACAGAACTGGGAAAGACACAAACAACTCCCCACCGTCCCCAGCCTGGTGAAAAATGCGCCGTTGTGCCAATGGCATTCCCCGCTTATTCATTAGGGACATGCCCTCGTGACCCGCTTTTTAAAAAATCAACTGAGGTCTGAATAGTCAAATGATCTGAAAAACCACAGAGGGACGTTTGATGGATGCTTGGTCGCCAGGAATGTAGGACTTTCATGTGATATACCAATCCGGCTGTCCTTGACGATTTGCGTTCTCTCCCCACCCCCCCAACTTGTGGCAAACTAGGATTTATGTGAAATGGGACTCTTCCCTGCAGATTTTAGCTTCTAGTTCTTGGAAGCATGTAGCACCCCCAAAGTTGTTGCTGCTGCTGTGTTTGTGTCCGTGTGCTTGCAAAAAATGGCTTTCTGAGCCCCACAAAATCCTCATGTGTGTTGCCTGATATTCAGTGGTGGTTTGTGGTTTTTTTGTGAGGAGTGGTGGAATGGCGATTCTCTGTCTCTCAGCTGGCAATGGAGATCATATTCGCAGGCACAGAGGATTCTGATGAGGACTGGTTTGGAAGAAACATCTCATTTCCACGAGCTTTGGTTTTTTTGGTTTTTTTCTGTATTTTTTTTTTTGCAGATGGTTTTTGCCAGCATTGCTAGGCAACTGTCCCAAAGTAATCTGGCATGCATGAATTTAAGGAAGGGAAAAAACAAACCCTAAGCCTGGTAAATGATCATGACTGAAAGGGGGAGGACATGGAGGAATGGAGGGGTTTTCTAAATGTACCCCCCCCCAAAAGGGAGCTCTCATGTTTGGTTCTTCATCCAGAGAGCCCTCAGGGGGCATCTCCAAATTGATCTGTACCCAGCATCATGTAATCTAATTAAGACTGCAGCACAATTAAGCTACAAACTCCAGACTTTTGGGGGCTGTGCCAACATACCCTGATTAACAACACACACACACACACACACACACACCTGTTATATCCAGCCTGATGAAAGATTCTGGGGAACTAAAAAGCTTGTCCTCAGTCTCTCTCGGGATATATTTGTTGGTCGCAATAGGAAAATACTGCACGGCTGTTATGTTTTGGATCCCCTCCCCCGAATCAATGGTGGCGAGCTGTAATTTCAATAGATTTTAATGCAGCGCTTGGATTTTTTTTTTGAGGCTATAGACTACTTGCAGAGACCATACTTGTCCATGCAGTGTCATAGAAGAAGAAAGAGAAGAAGAGATTGGATTTATACCCCGCCCTTCACTACCCAAAGGAGTCTCAGAGCGGTTTACAATCTCCTTTCCCTTCCCCTCCCCACAACGGACACCCTGTGAGGTAGGTGGGGCTGAGAGAGCTCTTTTGAGAACTGCTTGTGAGAGAACAACTCCAAAAGAACTTATGACTGACCCAAGGTCACCCCAGCAGCTGCATGTGCAGGAGTGGGGAATCAAACCTGGTGACCCAAGGTCACCCCAGCAGCTGCATGTGCAGGAGTGGGGAATCAAACCTGGTGACCCAAGCTCACACCAGCAGCTGCATGTGGAGGAGTGGGGGAACCAAACCCAGTTCTCCCAGATTAGAGTCTGCACTCCGAACCACTACACCAAACTGGCTCTCGGACAATCCTGGGAGGCCGTGCTTTGTCCGAGTGAGAAAAGAAAAGTTTTCCTGCTGCCCCCGAGCCCCATGATGGATACCTGCAGGACTTGACACTTACAGAGACAATGGTTTTCAAACCTTCTACCAGTTCACGCTTCAACTTGTGTGGCGAGGAAGCTGCCTGGAAATATTTGTGGGAGATTCTGGAACATGATGTGGGGTGAACAACTGGTGCGTGTGAAGCGCTGACCAGCCCTGTTGCTCTGCATGACTGGCAAGTTTGTCAACCTTCAATTGGGGCAGGTAGATCTTCTAGAATTCCAGCTGATCTTCAGACTACAGAGATCAGTTCCCCTGAAGCAAATGGAGGACTCTGTGGTTATGTCTCACTTATGCTCCCTCCTCTCCCCATACCCCCATCCTTCCCAGCCTCTACCCTAAAATTTCCAGGAATTCCCCAGTCCGAAGTTGGCTACCCTGATGGAGAAAACCACTTAGAATGCTTGGCCGAGAATCTCGAGAGGATTGCTGGACAATTTGTATGTCTTAAAAGTTGGTCAACTGTTATTAAATTTCTTATGGAATAATCTCTGATGAACTTGCAAGAACCGCGGTATTTGTGCTGTAGAAATCGTTGTAGACGCCGTCTTTGTGTGTAACACTTGAGACGGGAGTAACCGTCCTCTAAGACTGAGAAGAGCTCGGCATGAACACGCGGCTGGTATTTAAAGGTAGTGAGTATGGGGCGGAACTGCCCAAAATTACGTCTTCAGGATGTAGCTGTTGGTGGGTTCATGATGAAGATGAGCAGGGTTCAAGTCCAATAGCCCCTTAAAAACCCAGCAAGACTTCCAGGGAATGAGCTTCCGACGGTCAACGCTCTTTCTCTCTTTGTGTATGACAAGCGGAACTTTGATTCTTGACAGCCTTACGCCCCAGAAATCTTGTTGGGTCTTTGCAGTGCTGTTGGACTCAAACTTTGCTCTTCTCTTGCAGACCAAGATGGAGTTTGTCCTTTGGGGAGAGAGGGAATGAGAGAGAGAGAGAGAGAGAGAAGTTGGCTTTAAATAAACTTGCATTAAAATAAAGTTTGAAAGTACCATGTAACATAATGATGAAGCCAAAGGAAATGGGCTGTCTAACATGTGGTCACCACATGCCTATTTCTGGAACGTGTTTTAAAGCCAGTCTGTCTACTGTATATTTCCCGGGGTTTGCTTTTCGGCCAGCGTGGCCAGCTGGGGTGGGTTTCCTGCATTTCCATGGAGGAACACCCCCCCCCTCAAGTCCTTCTCAAGAGCTCGGGTCTAATCAATACAGTATGGCTTTACGGGGGAGACGAGCCATGTGGGGGGGGGGAGAGAATGGGATACTGAGCTTTCAGTCTCCCCTCGTGTAGCCTGAGGGAACAGAACTAACAATAATATTTATTGGCAAGTAGTGAGTTATTTTCCAGCAGCCTCAGAATATGGCAACGGTTGCGTGATGAGATCTCTCCGACCTTGGAATACATCTATACGAATATATGTATATAGTATAATGAATAACGTTTGAGAGACAAAGCCAGACCTGCACGTTTCTCCATCTAGTAATTCATTCGGATAGTAAAACCTGGGTGGGCCTCTGGTGTTTTTGGGTTTTTTGTGTGTGCTTAGAATGCTTTTTATAGCTCTGTTGCTATGGACTTGGCTCCGATCTGGAACATCTGCATAAGGAATATATTTTAAGCCCTCTGTTAGGTGAGTCTTGCTATTTTACCGTGTTGGTGGAGAAGGGGGGCTTTGACTCGGGGGAGGGCCTCCTGTCTTAATTTGAAATGTATCCCGTGTAAAAGGCTGCGTTGGCAGTGAAACTTCTGAAATGGAGTGGCCGGGTACGGGAAGCCAGCAGAGTCCATTACTGTGACTAGGTTCGTTTCCTTTAGGTGAGAACTCCCATCTCTGGAGCACTGCGAGCTTTTCGCATGGCCAAATAATAAGCCATGAACAGCGTAACGATCCCAGGCGCTTCCCTAGCCCGCACTATTGCTAGCCCGCAATATTGCCTACCCCCCCACATATAGTGTAAATGTGGGTCTCTGAGGTAGCTGGGATAGGATTAATCAGAAATAGGGTTAACCCTTCCCTTTCAAGTGCACTTTGCGACAAGCTGGAGGCTATAGGGCTGGCGTTGCGTGTGGCTGCAGTATAATGTGTAGTTTGGCCTTCACTTGGTATGGTGGTTAAGTGTGCAGACTCCAATCTGGGAGATCCGGGTTTGATTCCCCACTCCTCCACATGCAGCTGCTGGTGTGACTTTGAGTCAGATACAAGTGGTTTCACAGTGGTTCTCCCAAGAGCAGTTCACGAAAGAGCTCTCCTAGCCCCACCTACCTCACAGGGGAGGTAGGTGTGGGGAGGGGAAGGGAAAGGAGATCATAAGCTGCTCTGAGACTCCGGGTAGTGGAGGGCAGGGCTTATTCTCTTCTTCAGTTGGTGTTTCATAGCATAATGAACCACACAGTATACTTCATGGATCAGGTCTAGGTGCATATGTTCCAGGCAAAATGGCCTTGCTTCTGATGTGTAGTTTGTAACGTGACTGAAGGAGCTGCGGTGGCTCAAGTAGTTAAGACGCTGAACTGCAGGCTGTGGAAGGTCGGTAGTTCAGCAGTTCGAGACCCGAGTGTGCCACATGATGGAGTGAGCTCCCATCTCTAGTTCCAGCTCCTGCCAACCTAGCAGTTCGAAAGCAAGAAATTGCAAGTAGATAAATAGGTACCACTTCGGTGGGAAGGGAACAGCATTCTGTGCGCCTTGGTGTTTAGTCATGCCGGCCACATAACCACGGAAACGTCTTCGGACAGCGAGGGTGAGCACCGCAACCCTAGAGTCGGATTCGACTGGCTTTCGAGCAAGGGAACCTTTACCTTTAACGTGACCAAAAGCCAGTGCATCTAAAAAATGGCTGCCTGATTCAGCAGCATTTGCGGTATGACCCAGCAATGCTTTACATAGAAATTTCCATAATGCTGAAGGAGAAGAGTGTATGTTTATCAAGAAAATTTGCTGTTTTAATGAATTCACGCCAGGATGTTTTTTTGTTTAATTAAAGCCGTTCAGGTGTTAGAACCTGAATGCAGTTCGGTAGCATTTGAGGATGTTGCATGAAATTCCTTTTAGTGGTTAATATGCATGGTACCAATAGCAATCACTTTGGCTAACTTGACTGCAAAAATTGGTGGTCTTTTCTCAGGGGATCACTCAGAGCTAGGGTTTGCCAGTTTCCTGGGTGTGGCAGAATTACAGCTGGTCTTCGGGTTACAGAGATCAGTGCCCCTGGAGAAAAGGGCTGTTTCGGAAGGTGGACTTTATGGCATTATACACCACTGAGTGTTCCTAGGGTTGCCAGGTCCTTACGTGGCACCAGCAGGGGTGGTAAGGAGCTCTCCAGGAGCTGGGGGGGGAAGGGCAATGTCCCCGGCATGATGACATAACTTCTGAGTGATGTCATCATGTTGGGGACGTCCCACAGTCTTGTGCCTTTTGGGGGCCAACTGGCTGATGGTAGGCTGGCAGCCCTATCTGCACCCCAAATCCCACCCTCCCCCTGAATCTCCAGGAATTCCCCAGCCCAGAACTCACGACCCTACTTAATAGCAGATAAGTGAGTCGGAAGCAAGAACGGCGATTATGTATTGGGAAGGTGGTTCCATGGTTTGGTGTAACATCCATGAGCTTCGACTTTGCATGCTTCTTCCTTGACCTTCTGCACTTCTGCAATTTACAACCCGTGGTTTGCTTTCTCTTAATTATGTTGTGCAGTGTCCCTTTAAACCATATCTGACGATCTGTATGAAAAATACTTCTCTTTTGGAGTTCAACATACCAGGTGACTTCACTGAAGTTTCCTGTGTTTTCTTTTTGATCTTTTTGAATTATGTCTTGCAAGCCGTAATCTGTCTCAGAACTCTTACTACTCCCTTCGGCTTCTGCCTCTTTGAACTATGACCTAAAGCTTTCACGAGCTTTGTAAGGGTACTAATATTTTCCTCCGTAGTTCAAGAGTGAACAGATGTCAGATAATGTTTTCCATACTTGATACCGTTGTCAGCACTTAAACAAGAGGAAGTCAGGCCCATTTTGAACATCGTTTTGTCAAATTCTGTCTTTCTCCTCCCCTACATTTCTGCTGTTTTAAAGGTTACCCAGGCAAATGCGGACTTAATTCTCCTAAAAATGACTTCTGTTCCTGCCTTTCTGATATGTGTTTAGAATACATAAGCAGTCTCCTGAATAAGAAGCAGACGCAGATCATAAATACTTTTTATTCAAACATTAAAATGTTTTCTAGCCTTTCTGAAAAGGAAGATGTATTATAATAGTGAAAGAGGGGGGGGAAAGGAAATAGCTTGCAGTCTCTGTAGGAATTTGTGGTCTCATTCCGTGAATAAATTGATTGTTGACTGGTTGGTACAGGATGTGTGGCTGATAATGTGTAGAAAACTCTGTTTTCTACAATAGTACAAGTAAAACAAATTGTGGCGCATCCAGGCATTAAGAATAACACACACAGAGCAAACTGTTCCTAACTATAATTTTTACATGAAACTGCCTTCTGATTTTAGGACAGATGAGGACACCTTTGGGGAGATCCATGTCTCTTCACTAGCAAATGGAAAATAATAGTAGTGGCCAGACCATTATTTCTGGGCAGGGGTTCCACAAGCTTAGCTTCTGAGAAGGTCCTACTCTGAGTCTTCATTGCCTTAACATCCTGGAAGGATGAAATATAAAAAAGAGTTTTTTCCAACCAGATTATCCTTGGTGAGCTGGGAGAAACATGTGGGAAAAGGCTTTCCTTTGGGTACAGAAGGCTCAGCCTGTTTAGACACTTACAGCCCAGCACCAGTACCTTGAATTGCAGGTGAGCAAGAATAGTAGCATAGCAGACTCTCGGTGGTGGCCCACTCCCCAGAAGGGCAGCCCGCTGTTCTGCGTCAAACACAGCTTCCCAGATTTTCTTCAAGAATAGAGTTCTGTGTTGCCCTGACCTGGGTAGCCCAAGCAAACCCGATCTCGTCAGATCTCGGAAGCTAAGCAGGGCCGACCATGACAAGGACATGGATGATAGGAGACCTCCTTGGAATGCCAGCAGTCGGGAGGGCAGGGGCAGGCTTTATTCAGCCGCCTCTCTGAATATCCTCCAGGCCCCCAATAGGGGTCGCCATGACCTCCAGGTGCACATAATGAGTCATCAGAGGTCGCCATGACTTTCAGGTGCATATGCAGTCATACGCACACAGATGCACATATGGAAATATAAAAAAATACCAAAAAAGAACAGCTCTTTGTGGAGCACGTGTAATGATTCCAAGTGTGCAGTTATGAAAGAGCACTCCCTACGTTTCCCCTAGAGCAAATAAATAAATAAAATTAGCAGTCATGCCAAGGAAGTTACCCAGGGGGATGAACTGTATGCCATCCAGTACAGGAGACCCCCACCATCTTCAGATCACACTTTCCTGTTACTCAGTACTTTTGTCTTGATTCAACACTATCATTGGCGTTTGTTCTATTAAGCTTATACCCTGATAAGTTCTCCATTCACATTACAGTGGATGAAGATGTTGCAAGGCGGCTTCATGACAAGTCTCAGCTTTCTCCTTCCATAATTTCTGGTACAACTTAACCCAGTCGTGGTGCTAGCAACAGCCAATGCGATTGCTGAAGGTGCATTTAAATTGTGCCAAAAACGAGGGGCCCCCTTTCTTTCAGGATACCTTGGCGGTAAAGGCAGAAAAGAAGGTGTTGACGCACTTTCCTACAGAAGGTGTCTTTAGGTGGCTTGAAATTCAAAAACTTTCCTAATTGCTGAAAATTGGTCAAGTGAGCTGAATGATACATAGGCGACAGTGTGACGCCTCTGGTTACCGAGGTTTGTGCCTTCCTTGCGCTCAATACAGTGCTTACCAAGGTTTCGTCCAAATTAGCTTTAGTGGGTAAGACTTTCCATGCTGCTACCGAGTTTCCATTTCTTCACACAGCAATCAGAAGCAGCAGTTTGAATATATGTTTCTACTCCTTTCGATGTTCTCCTCCCAATTCTGCCTTCCAATGGATTAAAATGGGTTCAGTTAATGTCTCTCACAGTTCAGTGTTGTGCCTTGACTGGTGCAACTACTAATCTTGCATTTAGCGCCAGCTGGTTACAACTCACTTCTGAGTTGGCACCATTGTTTTTATAAAAAAATTATTTATTTACCTATTATATTAGACTTTTATGCCGCTGTACCCTGAATGCTTTAGAGTGTTCCTCCTGACCCATAGGCAATGGTTGCTGTAGAGTTTCCCCCCGAATACCAGAGTGTCGCTTAGGAGAAAATTCACCAATTCACTGCACAAAATTCCAACTCCTGTTGCTGAAAATCGAGAAAACACCAAGCAGCTTGCGGTCATAGGAACACGCTGGGTCAGACCAGTGTTCCGTCTCGTCCAGCATCCTGCATCCAACGGTGACCTCACCGCTCCTCAGCATCTGAGCCTGGATATTCCATCTGGCTGTCATGACTGGCGGTGGAAAGTGCGTCAAGCCGCAGTCAACACGGGGTGACCTCATAGGGTTTTCCAGGCAAGAGGCTTTCGGAGATGGTTTGCCACTACCTGCCTCCGCGTAACAACCCTAGGCTTCCTTAACGATCTCCCACCCAAGTACTAACTGGAGCCGACCATGCTAAAATTTTGAGATCCGATGAGGCTGACCTAGCCCAGACCATCCCGATCAGGGCTGCCATGGCTAATACCCACTAATAGCCACATCCCTTGCACAGATCTGCTCAACTCCATCTTGAATCCAGCCAAGCCACTGATTATCATGTTCGGGGGCAGCGAGCTTCACAAGTCACCTTCCAGTAGCAGTCCAATGAGGTAATTGTTTCCAGGGGGCATATGTAGCCATCTCATGTATCCCAGTGGAGTCCAGGCATTCCAATGGGATTGCTGTTTTGGTGTTGTGTTATAGCGCTATAGTGCCATAGCACTCTAAAATGAATGTTCAAAAGGAAAAAAAGGACAGAGATCACCCGCGCGGGCGAAAAAGGGCGGGAAAACAAAGCGGTGTAGTCTGAAATGCCAGACCGCTTCAGAGACAGCTCCTTACCGGTAGGGGAAAGGCTGTGTGAAATGGCAGCCCTGTACCGGTTTACTCCAAGACGGTACAATAACAGCTTAAAAGCGGCTTAAAAAGGGTAATGTGAAATTCCCCATAGTTAAACACATTCCCTACCAGTTCTGTGGTTGGCAGAAGAGCATTTCAAAGTCTAGTGCAGGAGAAGAAAGTGTTAAAAGCATCTAGGGTTGAATGTATTATGGGGGGGGGAGCCCCATATGAAATATGCATCCAGTCGGATAATGATCTCAATTAGTGGTGAGAGAGCCCAGCTAGGCATGGGGGCTCATATAGTTCATCCCCCACAACTGCCATGTGGTAAATCATGTGCAGGTTGGCTAGTCTGGGAAAGGGAAAGGAGAGAAACCGTTTGCCAGAAGAAAAGTTTTGACGGGTTGGATACGGCTCAAACGTTTCAGATTGTATCTTAATAATGACCGTTATGTGGTCCTTTATCCTTGCTGGTTCTTACTCTGCTATTTAACATAACACAGAAAGCTTACAACAGAATGTGTGTTAGCTAGTTATTACTTTCATAACGTACTGTCTCCAAAGTTTTTTAAAAGTAATTTTTATTTTTAAAAAATTAAGCATCGGTCTTGTGTAGTCCCCACCCACGGATCCTCTGTTCTTAGCATCCACTTTGTGCTATAGTTACCTATAAGTGGCTGGTATCTGCTTGTGGATAACCTTTGTCTTCTGCGACCACCAGAATAGCTTCTACAGTTGCCTTTGTTCCCAACAGAGAGCACTGTCAACTTCCCCCCATTTGGGGTGGCCGCAGGGGGAAGCGGGACGGGGCCCCACTTGCTGTACGTGAACAAGAAAGCGCTTAAGGAGGAAGGCTAAAAATATATATATTTTAGCAGACATTGTACTGTGTCACCTGGGACAATTTTTTGGACTCCTGCGCTCAGTTTAGGGTTGGTTTGTAAATGCAAAACTTCCCTCAGGGTAGCTAAAGCAACATTAAAAAAAAATCTGCACAGCCAATCAGAAGCCTTGCTGGGCAGAAGCCCCACCTACTTTCTAAAGACACTTGACGGGTTACACCATGTTGGGGACCCCTGTTGTAAGCAGCACGCTGGAGGAAATGGCAGCTTCCTTGTCAGATCACCCCCCCCAGTAACTGATTGGACCCATGTGGAGCTCCGAAACCTGCTGCCAGTCCAGTGGAATTCCAGCATACTTCCTCCCCGCTCACCCCCACCCCAGTGCAGTTTTGTGTTTTTCTCAGGTTTGCATTTGCAGACTTCCTTGCTTTGTGTCACGTACTTCCACAGGCACTGCCCTGATCCAAGATGCAAAGCTGCCAGTAAATTTTCCCAGATCTGAAAAGCATCTCTGGCCGACGCACCCGAGAAAAGGGGACGTTAGCCAATGGGTTTAAGAAGGACTGGTCGCCCAGATGCTTCCTGGTGTTGAGTTTATGGTTTTGAGATGGAGGCGGTTCTGGCTGTAAGCTTGGATTGTTCTGTTGTCGTATTTCTACCCAGCAATCAGTGCCTTGGAAGACCCTCGGTAGCGTCTTCCTCTCTGCGGACAATAAGTTGCCACAGCGCGTCCTGACTGGAGACCCGGGATCAGGTTTCCCAGATACCTTTTTATAAAAAGGCATGATGCTGATTCAGCTTGATGTGAAACGGAGCTGATGATTTTCTTAAAGCACATGTCATCTTGTGCCGTTTCTCTGTTCGGTAATCTTTTGGCAGGAATGGCTTTCCATCACAGCAAGCGTCAGTTGTTGCAGTGAGAACGATTCCAGATCTTTTCTTTGTTGCTAAACTCTTTGTAAGGAAAAAGCCACGAGGCGTGTGAAGTTAGTCCATACGGTTTGCATTAGACAGGATTGCATTTCTGTAGGTGGTTTGGAGTTTTCAGAAAATGGCCCTCTGCTTATCACATCCTGGATAAATCGACTGTTGGGCCTTATAGTAGTCAGGAGTTAAGCCGTTTCTCTCTTGTTGCTGACCTGGAATAGCTGTAAATTGGAAAGCTACTCAGAGGAAGATAATCATGCTGAGATGCTGAAATAAGTCAAATATATGCACCGGGTGTTAATGCACAAAGTGAGGTCTGTCTCTTTTGTGCCTGGGTTTGTCTATGCTGCGGTGGCTCAAGTGGTTCTCCCCCAGTATAAACATCAAGCAGCTAATGAGCTGCAAGGACCTCCCAAGCTGGTGATGGCTCAATGGCACGGACACACAGGGCGATAGGCTGGGAGTCTAGGGCCAAGAGCCCTTTGGCTCATTCCAAAGGCTCGTGCCTCTGGCCATGCCCAGACTGCATAAAGCAAAGGATGTTGTATGCCGGGGTGGGGTGGGGTGGAAGGCTCCTTTGACACAGCTTGTTGAGTGCAGCCACAAAATGGCTGCCGTAGGAGGCAGGGCCAGTCCCAAAATGGCTGCCACAGCTTGGCTTAAGTCACACAGTGAAGGTCCTTATGCTGTGGTGGCAGCCCCTAAAGCAACATTAAAAAAAAATCTGCACAGCCAATCAGAAGCCTTGCTGGGCAGAAGCCCCACCTACTTTCTAAAGACACTTGACGGGTTACACCATGTTGGGGACCCCTGTTGTAAGCAGCACGCTAGAGGAAATGGCAGCTTCCTTGTCAGATCACCCCCCCCAGTAACTGATTGGACCCATGTGGAGCTCCGAAACCTGCTGCCAGTCCAGTGGAATTCCAGCATACTTCCTCCCCGCTCACCCCCACCCCAGTGCAGTTTTGTGTTTTTCTCAGGTTTGCATTTGCAGACTTCCTTGCTTTGTGTCACGTACTTCCACAGGCACTGCCCTGATCCAAGATGCAAAGCTGCCAGTAAATTTTCCCAGATCTGGTTGCCCAGATGCTTCCTGGTGTTGAGTTTATGGTTTTGAGATGGAGGCGGTTCTGGCTGTAAGCTTGGATTGTTCTGTTGTCGTATTTCTACCCAGCAATCAATGCCTTGGAAGGCCCTCGGTAGCGTCTTCCTCTCTGCGGACAATAAGTTGCCACAGCGCGTCCTGACTGGAGACCCGGGATCAGGTTTCCCAGATACCTTTTTATAAAAAGGCATGATGCTGATTCAGCTTGATGTGAAACGGAGCTGATGATTTTCTTAAAGCACATGTCATCTTGTGCCGTTTCTCTGTTCGGTAATCTTTTGGCAGGAATGGCTTTCCATCACAGCAAGCGTCAGTTGTTGCAGTGAGAACGATTCCAGATCTTTTCTTTGTTGCTAAACTCTTTGTAAGGAAAAAGCCACGAGGCGTGTGAAGTTAGTCCATACGGTTTGCATTAGACAGGATTGCGTTTCTGTAGGTGGTTTGCAGTTTTCAGAAAATGGCCTTCTGCTTATCACATCCTGGATAAATCGGCTGTTGGGCCTTATAGTAGTCAGGAGTTAAGCCGTTTTTCTCTTGTTGCTGACCTGGAATAGCTGTAAATTGGAAAGCTACTCAGAGGAAGATAATCATGCTGAGATGCTGAAATAAGTCAAATATATGCACCGGGTGTTAATGCACAAAGTGAGGTCTGTCTCTCTTGTGCCTGGGTTTGTCTATGCTGCGGTGGCTCAAGTGGTTAAGACGCTGAACTGCAGGCTGTGGAAGGTCAGTAGTTCAGCAGTTCGAGACCCGAGTTGCCGCATGATGGAGTGAGCTCCCATCTCTAGTTCCAGCTCCTGCCAACCTAGCAGTTCAAAAGCAAGAAATTGCAAGTAGATAAATAGGTACCACTTTGGTGGGAAGGTAACAGAGTTCTGTGCGCCTTGGTGTTTAGTCATGCCGGCCACATGACCACGGAAACGTCTTCGGACACCACTGGCTCTTCGGCTTGGAAACGGAGATGAGCACCGCAGACCTAGAGTCGGACTCGACTGGCTTTCGAGCAAGGAAACCTTTACCTTTTTAACTGAGATCTATAGATTTCAAATTTGCTGGCATTTTTGCTGTTACAGTCTAACACGGTAAAATAAACAGTGCATGGGAGGAAAGACCAGCTTTTCTTGTGAAATGAAACACATCTATGGTTACCAAGCTGCGGCGGGCAATGCCCGGGAACATTGAGGGGGTGAGGTTTGGCATGCTGGCGTCATTCTGGAGCACTGACATCACTTTTGGTGAAAGCATGTTAAACAGTTTTACTCAGTGAGGTACAGCAGGAGGGGCAGGAATGGCCTCCTCTGCGAAGGCGGTTGGTTGGTTGGATGCACGTCGCTGTTCTTCTTTGATGCTGCCTTGTTCTTCTGTGAGCGGCTCCGCATGCTTTTTTAAAGTGGACGTGTAGACCATAAATGCTTAATAAATAGGTTTGCGTGGACCTTTTTAGTGTTGCGTTTGTTCTGATAGTCATTTTTCTAGCAAGGGTGGCTGGCTTCTTTTCACACCAAGCCCTTTGGATTGTTCTGCCATCATAAAGGGATTTTAAAACGTTCCAGAGAAGTAGTGGACAGACCAGGGTGGTGGCCCAGGTTCAAATATCTGTCGAGGTACAGTTTACCCGGTGATCTTGAACTACTTGTAGCTTCTCATTCTAATCTCTACTTCACAGAGCTGTTCCACAAATGAAGGTGGAAGGAGAAAGCACAGCCTGATGAGAAATATATGGGTTGTTTCCCCCATTTCTGTTAATTTATATGTGTGGCTGGGAAGACTACAGTAACTCCGTTTTGTTTGGTCAATCTCCCATTATCACTTTTCTTTTGCTTCATTTGTCTTTGTCTTTCCCACCAAACAATCCAATCCCCCAACAGTCTTGGTGCATTTGCTCCATTTATGCGAAAACAGGGGGCTGCATTATGCCATCCCCCATGCAGAGAAACTATAAAACAACTCAAATGGTTTGTATTTCGGCCTGAATGTTCGTGACTTCCCCTCCCCTAGTCCCCGCTTCACAGAGTTTCCTAGATGGTGTTGAGCAATTATTTGTATCCTCAGTGTTTTAGTGTGTAACAAGAGTCCCTGCCGTCCTGCTGCTTGGCAGGGGAGACTACCTGATGGCCTGTTTCCTGAAAGTAATACGGAGCAGAGTGGGTACGGACCGCGACTGCCTTGACCGAGCAGTGAATTGTGTGGAAAGGAGCCAGAATGAGATGGTTGCAGCATTAGGTCATTGTAAGAGGTGTAACTTGGCTTCCTTCCTCTTATCTTCTCGCTTCATGGTTTTCCAGTGTGACTTCCAAGGGGTTTTGATGTTCGCAGCATTACGCTTCTCTGCAGTACCATGTCCTACAGTCCTCAGGGAACCAGCCAGCCGAAGCTAAGCATATCTTAAATTCTGCTGATTTTTCCACTGAAGCAATTAAGTGCCTTCTTCATGGCTGGGATAGATATGATCATGTCTGGCTAGGTTTTTTACTTTTTCAAACCCTGGAATGTTTTTCAAACCCTTTGCCCTGGGACCCGATTGTGTTCCAGAGATTTATATCAAGGGGTAAAAATTTGCTCTCACTTATATTCTGTCTTCTGGTAATGCTATACATGGGGGAAAAGGAGGGTGCCAAAATATGGACAGAAAGCATCTTGGGCACTGGGGTACTACTTTTTCTAATCCTTAAAATATGTGAGATGCCAATAATAGATTTATTACCCTAAATCTGGTTCTTATTATTGGAAAAGGCAATGTCTGGTGTACGAAGAAGAAGCAAAGAAGACCCCGCAGGGGGCAGCAAGAAGACAGTATAGTGAGATCAGGACCTTCTCTCCCGTTAAGTGGCGTTCTTTGTCTGTCTCCAGAATGCTACTCTTGGGGCAATTTCCCCCTTCTTGGAAGTGCCACACTCGGTTTTACCCTCTCTCTCGGCTAGAAAAGTATTTAGGAACCTATCTCTGTTTCTCCTCTTTCCTATCAAGAATGAATTCCTAAATAAACTTTTATCTACCCTTTAATCAGGTTGTGCACTGTTGCTGTTTTAATTACTCTGCCATCAAGAACCAAAAGGGTGAGAAGAAAGTCTAATGAACGGCCAGTATTAAAAACCTAGTTAAAACTTATAATATACAAAAATACAAGTATTTATTAGAAAGACAATTAAAAACGTACATAAGGGCCCAATGAAAGCCTCGTAAAAAGTATAGCCTAAACACACGGGCCAGTACACATGACCAGTCACGTTTCTGCCCTATTGGGGCCTTCTTCAGAGGTCAAACAATATTGAGGTACACATAACTTAAAATACATATTGCAATAAGATAACCAATAAGGGAATATTGGACAAGGAAGAGGAAGGTTAAGCAGCAAGATCTAATGACACATGACAAAGATGTTTGTGAGGCCTCAAAAGGTGAAAGTCATGTGTTTGCTGCCCAAATGCACTGATGCTGAATTAGAACATCTTCCAATTTAGGTCCAAAAAGCACCTGTGTGGCTATCAAAGTCAGAGCTAGAGTGTCCTCAAGCAAATAGCAGATTTGCTATTAGAAGAAGAAAAGATTGGATTTATACCCCGCCCTTCAGTACCCAAGGGAGTCTCAGAGCGGCTTACAAACTCCTTTCCCTTCCCCTCCCCACAACAGACACCCTGTGAGGTGGGTGGGGCTGAGAGAACTCTGACACAAAGTGCTCTTTTTCAAGGACAGCTGTGCCAGAGCTTGTGACTGACCCAAGGTCACATCAGCAGGTGCAAGTGGAAGAGTGGGGAATCAAACCCGGTTCTCCCAGACTAGAGTCCGCACACGGAACCGCTACACCAAACTGGCTCTCCCCCAATATTAATACTTAATTGCTCTGCCGACAGGGGTTATTGTAGCCCAGATTAAGCACATCTCTGATTAAAGGTAGAAACATTGCTAGGGGCTCTTGGCATGATCAGGCCAAGAACAAAGGAACAAAGATGGTGGTCTCCCGTGGTGCCCAGCATGGTCACTTGGTAGACAGGCTCACAGAGAACAATTGTGTAATTTGGAGAGAACAAAGGAAGAGTCATCTTCTTGAAACTGGATTATGGGACATCATCCAGGATTCCTGACCAGGAGATGATGACCTGGCAAAGTAGAGAACCTGTGCCTCCATCAATGAAATGGCAAGAGGTGCCATAATCAAGGGTTTAACTGACCGGAATGTGTTAAGAGTAATTCAGATGCCAACAGCCAAAGCTGTGTGGTGTGAGCTGGAAAGGCTTGCCTGTAAATTCCTCGTCAAAGAGCCAGCTTCATCTACAAAAGAAACTTTTCAGTACTAAGATGAAAGAGGGGGGGTAATTTACGTCATCGTTTGGAAGACATTCTTGGATTATCTGAGCAATTGAGGAGTGCAGGAAGGGAAATTATAGATCAAGATCTGATTGTGTTACTATTAATAAGCCTGCCAGAGTCTCACATTGGATCTAAGAGTAATCTGCCCCTCACAGAAGTTATAAATCAGCTTGAGGAAACACAAACACAGACAATTGGAAAAGTCTGAGAGAGAATTTGAACCGAATGCTGATCAGATGGTTTTGGTTATGAATCACAATGGTGGGATTATTTGTCACCTCTGCGGGAAGCCAGGCCATATTAATAGGAATTGCATTGCCAAAGAGATGTATTTCCTAGAGAGAGAAGAACAGGAAGCTCCAAACAGCTGCCATTAATGAAATATTTTATATTAACACAAGGAGCCACAAAAAGTCATATTTGGTATCTGGACAGTGCCTGCATGATGCATGCGCGTGCTCATAAAGATTTATTTGAAACATCAGATAAAGAAAAGAAAGAGACATTTAAGTGTTGCAGATGGACAGTCTATAATGGCAGAAGGTATTGGCTCAGGAACGCCAACTCCCTAGCTGAGAACCCGAAGTCATCCTTGTTAAGGACTGCCTTTGTGTCCCAGGACTGGCAAATAATCTTATTTCTGTGAGGGTACTTGCAAAGAAAGGCATGATTACGTCTTTTGGAGAGAAAAATGCTATGTCTGACTTGGGCCAGCACAATATCAGATGGAGGGGACAGTTAATTGCAACTGGCAAAGTGCATCAGAATGTATGTTGAAGGCAGTTGAAGGCAGCAGGAAAAAAGTTGAAGGCAGCAAGGAAAGAGGAAGGCCCAACATGAGATGGATGGGCTCAGTCGAGGAAGCCACGGCCCTCAGTTTGCACCTGAGCAAGGCTTTTAATGGTAGGACATTATAGAGGTCATTAATTCATAGGATCGCCATAAGTTGGAAGTGATGATGCGGCACTTAAAACACACACACACACGTGTCTGAAATTTAGCAGTACAGACCTACCTGGAAGCAGGGCTTTTTCTGTAGGAAAAGCCCAGCAGGAACTCATTAGCATATTAGGCCACACCCCTGACAGTGCAGCTCATTAGCATATTAGGCCACACCCCATGCCTTCCCTTGGTTGGCCTGGGTGCCCCGTGGCTGTGGGGAGCCCGGGCAAGCCCCCCCGAAGGGAAGGCAGTTTAAACTGCCTCCCCTTGGCTTGCCCAGGCGCCCCGCGGCTGCAGGGAGCCCAGGCAAACTGGCCCTTGGACAGGCCGGAGAAGGCACAAGGAGGCATTTAAATGCCTCCCCAATCCTTCCAGGGGCCCCCCTGGCCTGCCTGCCTCAGAGTCGCTGGGGGGGGGGTTTGCTCTCCAGGCCTTCCCTCTGTAGCCATGCATGCAGAGGTTTTGGCTGTAGTGGGTGTGGCCAACTCTGAAGCCAGACGGAACTCCTGCCCCAAAATAGCCCTGCCTGGAAGCATTTCTGCACTCAACTAAGTGTTAGATTCACTGGTATGGTACATCCAGGAATCTCTATACGTAGCAGAGTTCACGATGCTTACATGCAGCAGTAGCTTCTGAGTACTGTGTGTGCTAGCAAACTTACAGAGTTACACGGCACCACTTGTCAGTTTCAAACTAATAAGAATCCTTTATTCAAGGAACTACCTTCTAGATAGTTCAGGTCGAGAGATAGGGATAGAATCTAATCTAACTAGCTAGATGGATGTGGATGGAGAATGACTGTCCTGCATCCATGGTGGCAAAGATGGAGAGAATGAAAGAGAATGTGTGTGTGTGTGTGTGTGTGTGTGTGAGAAAGTGTCAAGCCGAAAGGAAGGAAGCCTAAAGGGGTGAAGTATCTGGGTGACCCAGGCTAGCCCAATTGCATCAGATCTTGGAATCTAAGCAGGGTCAGCCCTGGTTAGTATTTAGCTGGAAGACCACCAAGGAAGTCCAAGGTCATGCGAAGGCAGGCAATGGCAGACCACCTCTGAATGTCTCTTGCCTTGAAAACCCCACAGGGTCACCATAAATCAGCTGTGATTTCCTGGTTAAAAAAAATATGTGTGAACTGAATTAAGGGCTTTTTTAACACATGATTTTGTATTATGCTTGATCTGCTGTTGCTATTTGTTTTAGTGTTTTTATTGCTTGTTGATTTTATGTTGTGAGCTGCCATGAGCCCATTTTTTGGGGTAGGGCAGGTATAAACTTAATAAATAAATAATCAGGCTGTACTGTAACCACCTGGATCTGAAAGATGCTTGGGTGTAAAGGAGTTAGGGACTGTGGACTATACTACTGTGTGCAGTTTGCACTGTATGCTGTTGTAAGCAGGGTCCTACTATGTAATTTTTAGCACCATTTAACTCGTCGTGTTACTAATACTTGCGCTTTGCTCCATCCAAGTTTCAGATTTCTGGTTGGTTCCACATTTCTACAATCCAAATCCCATTGCACGGTTCATTGGACACCCCATCCTGTTGATTGTATTTGACTTCACACTATGTAATCTACCCTGAGTCTCAGCGAGAAAGACAGGCTATAGATAACAGAAAATAAAATAAAATCAGCAGGGAAGAGGGATGAACTGTATCAAAGGCGGCAGAGGTCAAGCAGAATGAGGATTGAGAAAAGCGTCATTTGGGTTCAAGACTGAAAGTGATTTTGGTGATGATGGATTCAGAGGAAGAGTAGGTCTTATCTGGCTGCTGGTGGGGGAGCTCCTGACCAATGCTCCCTCTAAGCTGTGGGGCCTCGTGAGCCAAAATTCTGCTTCGTGAGCTGCTGGCATTCAAGTTGTGAGCGAGCCATTTGGCTATACTGCATCTGTATATGCCATTTGGCTATACTGCATAAATTATTTTATTTATTTATTTATTTATTTATTTATTTGATTTATATGGGGGTCTCTGGCCGGTTTACAATTTGTAGTGCTAGTCACCTGTTACATTCCCTAACTACGGCCACAATTCATACAGGGGTTGGGTCATCCTACCAGCACCCTAGGTGGTGACGGTTCTTTTCCGGCCTCTGGCTTCTTCGGCTGCAGATGTCTCTCGGCCCTCAGTCCAGTGGGACGTCTCTCCTTCCTCTGGTGCTTCTGGCGGGTGGCTGCTTTTTCGGCGCATGAATCCGCTCTCCCTGGCCCCGGCTGTGTCCAGTTGGCTCCGCCGCGCCGGGAGATGACGTCTTCTGCACCTCTTTGCTGCTGGCGACGGCCACCTCTGTTGTTTCCCCGCTGGCCACCAGGGATCACTCTTTCTGGCTTTCAGTCGCTGCACCATGCCGCACCACCTCGTCTCCGCTCCGCTCCAGGACTCCGTCGTCGCCGTTTCACCGCCATTACCGCTGCTCCTCCGCTGGTCCTCCACCGCACACCACACGCCTCAGGAGAGGAGGGCGCCCCCTACCCTACTAAGGGTAGGTCCCCATTTATCTACTCGCCCTTTAACGGGCTTTCGAACCGCTTTAGTCTCCTCTGTGGTCGTCCTTCCTGAGCTAAGGCAAAAATGTGTGAGCCGGAGGTTAAAAAACTGTGAGCTAGCTCACACTAATTCAGCTTAGAGGGAACACTGCTCCTGGTCGGTCTTGGGATCTTCTGGCGTGCATGCGTAAAGCATGCCTGCTGCAGTGACATCACCCAGAAATGATGTCATCGTGCGGGGCACGTCGTGCAGGGGACCTCTAGCATTTTGGGAGGAAACCCTACGGTCACCATAGATTTTTAACTCAAATACTAGAGCATCCCCCTCATGTCATGCCTGGTGAGATCATCATGTCGGGCACGTCAGGCGTGACGGGGCTCTTCAGGGGCAGGGCTCCCCCTTGCTGGCCAACTGGCTGTTGGTGGATTGGGGCCCCCGAAAGTGCGGGGAACCCCGCCCCATCAGGGGGATGGTAATCCTAGAGGAAGAGGGAGGCCTGATTGGTAGGCCAAGAGATGCACTGGAGGAGAGAAACTGAAGAAAGCGGTAGCAAGTAGCACACTAGATGGTGGTCTTATTGTTCGTTCCTCCTGCACCTCTCTCTGTGTGTGTACATTGGGCATATGGCTCCTTTGTTTCTGTACGTGCACTTTAACAGCAGGTCCTTCCATGGAGCAGTTCAGGCTTTTGTTTTGTTTTTGCAAATCTGTTGGGGCTCATGACCCAGGAGATAGAGCCCAGCCAATACCGACCCAGGGGCTGAAGTCCACCGATTTATCCTGGTTTTATTATCAGTGTGACTTTTCTACAGCTGTCTTGCAGGCAATAAAAATGTAATCGATGCGTTTCTTGGTGCTGCCTCCTTTAATAGGTGGACGTTGAGCTCATAAATTAAAAATTAGGAATTGGTACAGTCATTGTTCGGTTTGTCAGTATTATCTGGCTTGGATGGCCCAGGCTAGCCCGAGCTCTAACCTGGATAGCCCAAGCTAACCCTGTTTCATCAGATCCTGGAAGCTAAGCAGGGTCGGCTCTGGTTAGTATTTGGATGGGGGACCTCCAAGGAATACCAGCGTCATTATGCAGAGGCAGGCCATGGCAAACCACCTCTGTTCGTCTCTTGCCTTGAAAACCCCATGGGGTCACCCTAAGTCAGCTGTAACTTGGCAGCACTTTATTTGTTTTATATTTTTATTTTTATTTATTTATTTAACCTTCGATCTATATACCGCCCTAACCCCCCCTAATGGGGGTCTCTGGGCGGTTTACAACTTGTAGTGCTAATCACTATTTTATGAATCCCTAACTATGGGCACATTCTCAGGGGTTGGGTCAGCCTACCTAGCACCCCGGTGGTGGCGGCTCTTCCTTCTGGTCTCCAGCTTCGGCTTTCTTGGCTCCTTCGGTCGGCAGGACGCTCCTTTTCTCCGGCGCAGTTTCCATGTCAGTCTCAAGGGTAGCCCTGCGTAGAGTGAGTTACAGTAATCTAATGTGAAGGTGACCATTGCATGGATCACTGTGGCTAAGTCAGAGTAAGACAGGAAGGGGACTAGTTTCTTAACCTGCTGTAGGTGAAAAAATGGCTACATTTGTGACCTGGGCTTCCATTGAAAGAGCGGCATCCAGAATCACACCCAGACTTCAAGAGCTGGGAGTTGGCACTCCAAGCTGCAAGAGAGGAACAGCTGGGATGGCTGGGTGGGCGGGAGCTGGGACGCAGGCCGGGAGCTCACTCCGGCCACGGTGGGGCTCGAACAGATGTTCGGCCAGATGTTAAGGCAGGCTGCATTAACAGCCTGCACCACCGCTCCCCTATATTTATTTATAATTTAAATTTATGCACTGCTCTCCTCCGAATTCACAGAGCTCAGGGTGGTTAACAACAGAAAACTGTACAGTTTAAACTCCAGAAATTAAAAATAGCTAAAAATAACATCAGATGGAGCCAAAGCAACCATACAATATGCATTAGTGTCTCGCAGTAAGCGGGAAAGGCGGGGTGGGGGAGGGGAGTGCCGGATAAGGTGGTACCTATTGCTGTCCTCAACCAAAAGCCTGTCAGAGCATCTCTGCCTTGGCATGCCCTGTAGAACTGCATAAGGTCCCTCAGGGTACAGATGTTATTTGGCAGAGAGCTCCACCAGGTAGGAGCCAGGGCTGAAAAAAGCTCTGACTCTGGTCCAGGACAGTCGGTCATCTTTAGGTCTAGGGATCACCAGTAAGTTGTTCTCAGCAGAGCATAAGGCTCAACGGGGAACATAGAAGAGAAGAAGAAGAACCAGAAGTATTACTTTTGGGATTAAAAATGGAAGAAGTAAGTGTGACAAAAAGAACATTGTTATGGTATTTGATCACCAGGGCAAGAATGACGTATGCACAATACTGGAAACAAGACAAAATACTTGAAATATGGGAATGGATAAAGAAAATGCTTTTTATGGCAGAAATGGATAAACTGACAAAGAAACTTAACAATAAAGAAGAAGAATTTCTTGAAGAATGGATGGACTTTAAAGAATATATTGAAAAATATTGGGATGTAAAGAATAATTTACTTTGCTTTGATAGTTATTAAGAACAGAAAATAGAAAATGAACGAATTGAATAGATAATTAAAAGGTTACCTAAGAATTAAATTATAAGTATAAGTTAATAGAAGTTAATTGATTAAGTAATAAGTGGAGTAAGATGGAAAATAAGAATTAATACTATGGAGGGGGTGGTAGCATTGAGGGAAGCCTGGGCATGGGAGGGAGGGGGAAAAGGAAAAGGGAATTTGACAAATGTGAAGTTATAATTTTGGACATATTGTAATACCCTGAAAATAAAACGTTTTTTAAAAAAAAAGAAGAGGAGAAGAAGAAGAGATTGGATTTATACCCCGCCCTTCACTTGGGAGTCTCAGAGCGGCTTACAAACTCCTTTCCCTTCCCCTCCCCAACAACAGACACCCTGTGAGGTAGGTGGGGCTGAGGGAGCTCTGACAGAAACGGCTCTTTTTCAAGGACAGCTCTTGTCAGAACTATGGCTTGCCCAAGGTCATCCAGCCAGGTGCAAGTGGAGGAGTGGGGAATCAAACCCGGTTCTCCCAGATTAGAGTCTGCGCACTTAACCACTACACCAAACTGGCTCTCTACACCAGACATACCAGAGGAGGCGATCCCACAGGTACACGCGTCCCAGTCCGCTCATGGCCTTAAAGGTCAGTACCAAACCTTGAACCTGACCCAGTGTTCCACTGGGAGCCAGTGCAGCTGGTGCAGCACAGGTTGAGTATGTGCGGTCTGTGGTGTTCCCGTCAGGACCCACGATGCTGCATTCTGGACCAGTTGGAGTTTCTGGATCAGTCTCAAGAGCAGGCCAGCATAAAGCGAGTTACGGTAATCCATTCTGGAGGTGACCATTGCATGGACTGTGGCTAAGTCAGGACGAGACAGGAAAGGGATCAGTTGCCTTGCCTGGTGCAGCTGGTAAAACACCGGCTTGGCAACATTTGTGATCTGGGCCTCCATAGATAAGGAGGTATCCAAGACCATGCCCAAACTCTTGATAGCTTGCGCCAGTATTAGAGGTCCACTGTCAAGAGTGGGAAGTTGGGACACCAATCCTGCAAGCCCCACTCACCCAGCCACAGAACCTCCATCTTAGCTGGATTCAGTTTCAACCAGTTCCTCCTCACATCCCACCACAGTTAATGTGGGCCATCATGGCCTAGGAAATGTTCCCACATTCCAGAGGCAATGGGGGCACCCTGATGCTCTTTTGCAAAACAATACAAGATCTCTAAATGACAAAGAACACGAATGTTAAAATTTCAGGATGTTTTTTGTTTCCTTGGCTCAGAGCAGACAGTCAGGCACTGTTTGCTGGCTGGAGGTGTAAAGTGAGTGTCTGCATGTAGGCAAGCCTTTAGTATTGCAAAGATTCTGGTTTCCTTGACTTAATGGCAGGTGCATACCAATCTTTTATTTCTAAATGTTTCCAAATTCTTTAGGTTCATTAACAATGTATTGCAAATGTTGGTTCTTGTGCACGATGGAGGAAAGCTCTCTCTTGAGACAAAGGCCTAGCAAAAATCATGTTGGGAGTCATGTGCTGGAAAGTTGCAGAAATAGAGGAGAGAAAAAGACTATGATTTATTTATGAAATTAATTGTATAAATGGGTTTTAAATTTTCTGAACCATTTTATTTTTCTCACAACACACGGCTGTGCCAGATGCCGCTTTCAGGATTGCATCCCTCACATGCCTCTTTGAGAATCTTATCACTATTTCCCCAGGCAGATTATTTTTCTTTATATATCCAGAATATGACCTATAGGCCACATCCATATCGCTTAGGAAAGATTCCGCCTTCATATCCGTCACTGGGGCCAATTCAGTTTTCCCACACAATATCCTCAGGTGAATCCTCTCAGCTGAAAGCAAGTAAAAAAACAACACTCACCCCTCTAGCAGCTCTCGCTCCTGCTCAGAGCTCAGCTTCTGTGGAGATTTGCTTCTTTTCCAGTTTTTGTACTTTCTTCTTCACCCTTTGGGCAAAAACGTCCACTTCTTTCACCTTCTCAGCTGTTTCATTCATCATTTTAAGAGTCTCATTCAACTGTGTTTGCTGGGTGGTGATACATTGATTCATTGTTGACAGCTGCTCCCTGAGATTATTCATCTGATCCAGCAGGGGGCGCATGGATTCCGCCAATGTCTTTGCCAGCTCACTGGTTGCTTCTGGTCTTGGGCTCTCAGTCCCTTCCGCTTTTAACAGTTTCTCTTTCTCCGTCCTCTTCCCCGCCATCTTTTTGGATTGTTTACTTTTGCAAAAGTTTTAAAAGTCTCTGAATATGCGCTTAAATGCTCAAGCTCGCCTTGGTAAGTCTCAACAGTTATAACCGCTTTCTCTTCCGCTCCCCTCCTCCAATTTGCTTATGCGCATGGGAGGCATCCCTCCCCCGCTCGCCTCACTTTCTGTTCCACGTGGGTGGGGAGCTTTCTTTTCACTTTAACCGATTGCTTTAGTTGAACTCACGTTCATAATTGGTCCGTAGACCTCGTTTTAGCTCCGTTTCTTTCGCTCGACCTCCTGCGCTTGCCCCGGTCGGCGTCACTTAGTTCCATTCGGTCTCACAGCATGAAGAACCGTTGGGACGGAGAAGCGCCTCAATTCCCCAACATCGCACCAGCGAAGAGGCGACCCCTCAGAAGTCCCATGGCCAGAGCCCCTTCAACCGGGTCCCTGGGGGGGTGACGATCCTGCGCACCCCCTCCTTCTGCTGGAGCGCAGCTTCACCCCCGGGAGGTCCGGGAGGTGAGTCTGCTAGCGTGCCACCATCAACTGGAAGTCATGGTCACCTATAGATGTTAAACAATATCGGAGAGAGGATTGCCCCCTGAGGAACCCCACATGTTAAGGGGAACCTAGTTAACACCCTTCCCCCAGTGCTACACTCTGTCCCCCCGACCTCAGAGAAATGAGGTGAGCCACTGTTAGACTACCCTACAAACTCCAGTGTCCGGGGGGCAGTGGGCCAACAAATTGTGGTCGACCGTGTCGAACGCTGCTGTAAGACCTAACAATAACAGCAGCGCTGACCCGCCTCAATCCAGTCGCCTACGGAGATCGTCTGTGAGGTTCCTCTTCCTCCTCAATTATTGGGTTTGTCAGTATTACTGTAGAGTGGACAGTGATGGGGATAACTTTTGAAGCAGATGCTTGGAAACAGAACTTCAAGTAGTCTCACTTTTAAGAGATCACGTGTGCTCTCAGTGAGTAAATAAATGTTAACGAAGAAGCCTCCTACTGTCGTAAGGAGTATGACTGAAGTTTCGTCTTCATACTAGTCCAAGGGTTGTATCATTTGTGCGTAACAGGGACAGACACTTAAGTATGTGTGGTCTATTTACAAAGAAAGCTTGGTTTGGCCCGCCTCTGTTGAAGGGGGCACATCTTTAGGAGGCACGATCTTAAGGAGGCTCGGACTGCATATTAACATGCCAGGTTTTCTCCTTAACTCTCTGATGGGTGCTGCATTTTTGCAATTAAGATTTCAAATTGTGATTCATTTAAATACTAATAGCCAAGCGGAAAGGGCTTGTGTAAGCTTTTTGTTTTATTCCAGGGACTTGGAGCTAATCATTTACAAATTGCTAAGTGAATGCCCTCAGATCAACGGCATTCCAGCATCCTTCAAAAGAAAGGGGGGAAAAAGAAAGAAAAATAGAGGAACAAAACCTCTCATGTTGAGGCTATCCAGCTTTAAATATGCATTTTTCCTTCTACATGTGTGTAGCAAAATCTCTCTTGCATATTTTGGTCGTAATGCAGATTCATAACAATTGCACGGTTGTTATTAATGGTACTCACCCTTTTAAGATTGCTTTCTGTCTGTTGCTGCTTTTTGAAAATCAAGTACCAGGTTAACCCTGCACTGCCAGATGATTTTTTTACCATCACAGTTTTAAGCACAAACGCTTTCATGATATTATTAACTGCATATGCAAATACAGTCACTTTCCATTGTAATTTTAGGCTTCAGCTGCAAAGCTACTATTTTCCCCCAAAAAACGGTTTTGCGCTGTGTGAGGTTTTCAGGAACAGGTGGGTAGGTCTTACTGCCTAAGCAGGCTTCCCTGTACACGATGTTACATTGCAGCTGGATGGGTTCTAAAGATGCTAAATGAAGGTAATAGGCTGTTCTCGGAAGGTACAGTAAACGAAGTCTGTTGAGGGTAATTTCTGTCCTGTGGTAGATGGTATCCCATCTTCGTTGGTGCCCTTTGTTTTTACCCTGATTAAAACTTCAGTCACTCTTTAGCAGAATCTACCTTCTGGTTTTAAGTTACTCTGGTTAATCAATACAAGGCAGTAAAGTAGAATTGCCAAGTCTGGGTTGGGAAATTCCTGGAGATTTGGATGTAGAACCTGAGGAGGCTGAGATTCGTGGAAAGGAGGGACCTCGGTTGGGACACGAGGACATAGAGTCCGCCTTCCAGAGCAGCCATCCTCTCCAGGGGAACTGATCTCTGTAGTCCGGAGGTCAGTTGTAATTCCGGGAGGTCTCCAGACCTCACCTGTAGATTGACAACCCGACCGTGAAATAAAGGAAGTTGAATGTTCGAGGTGACAGTGTTTAAATATCTCTAAAAGCAGTTTGGGAGCAAGCATTTTCAGCCTGCGTGGCTACCGTTTGTGACTGTGGCTTTTTCATCAAATGCCTTTGAGTGCACCATATCCTGATTTAACTGGTATGCAGACTCTATTTTGCATGAATCGTAGTTGCCTACAAAGCAACTGTGTGGGTACAAATTATGAGCAAGTAATAGCTTGTTCTGTACTAATCTGTTATAATTTAAGTTTTTAAGCAGCTAGGATTCTGTTGAATTCATATTCTGATACCGGGGATATCTTTCCCACTCTAGAAAGTAGTTGCCCCTCTTTCAGTCTTACAATCAGCATTACAAACTGTCCACTCTTGTTAGCTTGTATATCTGTGTTGAGCTCAGTTTGACAGATTTTATCCTTTGTACTTCATGGCTTTTGTTTGCGGACTCCCCCTACCCCGTACTATGTACAGGTCCCTGCCAATTGGGGATATAGTTCGTGCATCTGACAAGGTGGGCCACAGTCCCTGAACACCTATGCCATAATAATGGGGGGGTGGGTCTTTAAGTAGCAGAAGTCTTGGGCAGAAGGAAATATGCAGATTGGGTAAGTTACTTAGGAGTTCATCATCATCATTTTTGTTATTGTTAGTATTATTTTGCTGTCGAGTTGCAGCCAACTTATGGCAACCCCATAGGGTTTCCAAGGCTAGAGACATTCAGAGGTGGTTCACCATTGCCTGCCTCCGTGTCACGGTCCTGGTATTCCTTGGTGGTCTTCCATCCAGATATAATGAGGGCTGACCCTGCTTAGCTTCTGAGATCTGGTGAGATTGGGCTTGTCTGGTCTATCCCTTCTTACCCTTTCCCTTATCAATTAACGTTTTCAGTGTTTTTCCAGTGAATCCAAAAGTTCTGCTGTCTAATGCCTAGTTGGCTAATGGGTGGGTTACTCCTCCATGACTTAATCCTTGGTGAACTTGTTGCTATCGCGTGTACAGTATTACAGAAACCTGGCATGATAAGGAAAGGGTGTGGAGCTGTCGTGGGCTGTTTCACCAGGTTTCTCAGTTCAACAGCAGAGGTCCACTGGAGGGAGTCAGCACGGTCTGGATCTCTCTCATCCTAACCCTGTAGTGTAGTCTCTGAAGTCTGACGGTTTGTATCTGGAACTGAAAGCTGGGTTAGGGATTCTGTTGGCGCATTGCCCACCCTGATGTCCAGCCCCTTCCTGTCCTGAGCTGAATGAGATGGTCTCAGGGTTATTGTTGCGGGCTTGCACAACTCTCTTGGGGTCATCTTGTGGACCCTATTGTCAGTTATGCTGCCATGATGTTTATGGGCAAGAGTGCATCTGCTTGACCTGTGTACCAACTGCTGCCGCATTTGACCTTGCTAGCTGCCTGTGTAGTGTCTTCCCATCAATTACCTGTGGGATACATTTCAATTCCCAGCTTTGGCTTTAATGGCCACCTGGGTGCCGGTAGGCAGCCTAGTCCCTGTTCAATGTGGCCCTAGTTAGGGAGAAAAGCGTTCTTAGAACCCTCTATGTAAACCGCCCAGAGACCCCTAGGGGTCAGGGCGGTATAAGAAGTTGAATGTAGTAGTAGTAGTAGTAGTAGTAGTAGTGATGATGATGATGATGATGATGTAGGAGAATAGCCCTTCCTAACAGTGACGATGTTACTGCCTCTGTACCCTGTTTCCCCGAAAATGACCTACCCCAAAAATAAGCCCTAGCAGGATTTCTATGCATTTGTGGTATAAGCCCTAGTGTGTCTTCTTGAGAAAAAAATAAATATAAGACAGTGTCTTATTTTCGGGGAAACACGGTAGCTCTTACAATAAAGTATAACCTTATGATAAGCATGTACTCCTTTGTTTGGCTGTGGAACCTGACACCTATCTGGGTGAAAAGGTGGCACAGAAATGTTTTAAATACAATAATCCAAAGTCCTGTTTTTGACCTTTTAAAGCATTTAATGCATAGGCTCCAGAGTACCTGAAGTATTGCCCAAACTGGTCCCCATGTGAGCCCTTGTCATGTGTGGGGCATCCTCTACAAGCGCCACACACATAGTCTGTGGTAATTATTTGGGTGTGTTTCAGTCTGTTGTGTAATCAGCACCATACACTTCCTAGCCCCGTAGCCCTTAGAAAGAGCAGACAGAATATCTTAAACAAGAGAGTCGTCATCTCCTTATCAAGAGACAGAGCTAGAATATGAAATACAAGGGGAAGCCAAAGTATGAAATGACATTGCGTTACAGTAACACAACCCCTGGCTCTGCTGCCCTTTGCCACTGCCTAATCTGGGTGTGCGTGGGAACCTACGGGGAAATAAATGGAGAAAGGAAAACCATACATGGCCTGTACTGCAAAGTAGAGTCCGATGCAGTGTGGTCCAGGGTAGGAGAAGGAGGAGCTGATCCAAGATGGGCGTTCTTGGGTGGAAGGAGATCCAAGAGCAACTGTGGAGTTGGGGATCCCATGATGGACCGAAGCTCAGGAGCAGAAGGGAGCGGGTTCTGTGATTTCTGTTAAGATGGAAGAAGGTTTAAGAGCAGAACCAACTACCAGGGAAGGAGATCTGGGTACAGAACCAACTACAAAGTTGGAGATGCTCTCTTCTGAAGTGACTAGACCAGTGTGGAGCTCTGTTATTGGCCCAATCTTACGCAGAATTTAGAATCCACAGTGAGGTTTGTGAATTCTGAGAAACGTTTCTCAAAAACACAGAGATAAACATTTAGGATGGAAGTAGAAATCCTAATGTGACTATGCTGGGTCACCTAAGTGGACAGCCAGCTGTGGTTGGTTCAGCTGAAGCTGAGCTACAGCTAGGTGGCACTCCCTGACCTTGTGATGGAATTACTGGGGAAGGCTGTATTGCAGATTACACTCTTGGTATCTCAGTTTATTGTTCCGCAAACCTGAGGAAATTATTCCTGGGCATGGGTGTGAGGGAGCTCTGGAGGCTTCGGGCAAAGTCTGTAATCGGTGTGTTCCTGGAGAGATTCTAACCTTTGGGCTGCTCCCATGGGGAAGTGGCTAAGGGAGTTTCCGCCCTGTTCACAGGCCTCTGCTTCAATAGCAAACTAGATATTTTATCCAGGCCACTGCAGTGGCTCAAGTGGTTAAGACGCTGAACTGCAGGCTGTGTATGGTTGGTAGTTCAGCAGTTCGAGACCTGAGTGTGCCGCATGACGGAGTGAGCTCCCATCTCTAGTTCCAGCTCCTGCCAACCTAGCAGTTCGAAAGCAAGAAATTGCAAGTAGATAAATAGGTACCACTTCGGTGGGAAGTAAGCAGTGTTCCGTGCGCCTTGGTGTTTAGTCATGCTGGCCACATGACCACGGAAACGTCTTCGGACAGCGCTGGCTCTTCGGCTTTGAAACGGAGATGAGCATCGCAACCCTAGAGTCGGATTTGACTGGCTTTCGAGCAAGGGAACCTTTAGCTTTACCTTTTAACCACCAACTCAGAGGGTCTTTTGAGGTGAGCAAATGCAGGGGTCCCTCTGGGGGTAATCCTTGAGGGGGAACGGAGATACTGCCCTCTCCCATATCAACTTGCCTCCTGAACCTTATGATCTGTGAGTGATGATGTGATGCTGGAAATCTTGTGTTGCTCAAGTGAGACTGGCAGAGTTGCCAATTCCGGGTGGGGAAATTCCAGGAGATTTGAGGGTGGAGTCAGGAGAGGGGAGGGGCCTCAGTGGGATATGGATTCTGCCCTCCGAAGCCGCCGTCTTCTCCAGGGGAGCTGATCTCTATAGCCTAGAGATCAGTTGTAATTCCAGGAGATCTTCAGGGCCCACCTGGGAGGTTGGCAGCCTTAGAGGCTGTTGTGAACTCTCAGGGCATCTGTAGCTGCCACTGCCAGGTTAGGGAAATTCTTCTCCCAGGAGGCAAAAAACGAACAAGTTGTCTGCAGGCTTTTCTGGAAGAGGCCGAAAACGTTCTTATTCTGGAAGGCTTTTTGAATAAGTGAATGAACGGCCCTACTTGTTTGTATCCTATGCAGATTAAAATAATCTTATGTAGAATGTTTTGTTTTATATTTAAAAAGAAAAAACAATTTGTGAGCTCCCTTGGGTATCTTCTGTGGCACAGAAATCGCCGAAATAAGAATGAATACAAAAGAATGTAAAGAAAACACCACCACCCCCGAGCGCTTGGCAGCGCATGTTCTGTCTCCTGTTACAGTCCATATTTTTTTTTAGGTTACCCCATGTGCTGTGCTGAAATGCTTATTAGAATGCCTGGAATCGTTGCCGGCGGCCTGAAAGCATGACATCACAAAAAGGAATCGTTGGCCCAGGTTCACGTCGTAGCAATGGTGGAGTAGAACCGAATGGTAAAGGTTCCCTTGCTCGAAGGCCAGTCGAATCCGACTCTAGGGTTGCGGTGCTCATCTCTGTTTCAAAGCCGAAGAGCCAGCGCTGTCCGAAGACGTTTCCGTGGTCATGTGGCCGGCATGACTAAACACCAAGGCCCCGGAACGCTGTTACCTTCCCACTGAAGTGGTCCCTATTTATCTACTTGTAATTTCTTGCTTTCGAACTGCTAGGTTGGCAGGAGCTGGAACTAGAGATGGGAGCTCACTCCGTCATGCGGCAACTCGGGTCTTGAACTGCTGAACTACTGACCTTCCACAGCCTGCAGTTCAGCGTCTTAACCACTTGAGCCACCGCAGCTCAGAGCCGAATGGTATACTTGTAATATTGAAGCCAGTTGCCCTGACCTGGACAGCCAGGCCAGCCGGATCTCAGATGCAAAGCAGGGCCGGCCCTGATTAGAACTTGAATGGGAGACCACAAAGGAAGTTCAGAGGCAGGCAAGTGGCCAGCACCTTCTGTTTGTCTCTTGCCTTGAAAGTCCCACAGAGCCGCCATGAGTGGGCTGTGTGACACAATGGGCACTGTCCACCAGTATCGAAGGCAACCCCATTAAGGAAGTTCAGTGGTCGGCTTCTAGACTAGGAAGCCAGTTCTTAGCCTATAATAAACTTTTTTCATCAAGAAACTCATCTCGCTTTACTGCGAGACTTGTGAGTGCCCAAAAATGGAAAGACGAAGCTGCCCCCTCCCTGAATAACTGGAAAAACAGATTATGGGAACATTTTCTCCTAGGAAAAAATTGCCGCACAGAACGTTGTGTTCTCCATGGGTGGCCATCTACACACATTTCAAGCCATTTGGTTTCCAGTGGTCGCACACTTGTCTAATGGGGATTTTCTCCCCAATAATCACTATTATCAAGACCTTTTGTATTTGTGAAGCCTCTGTAGGTCTCTTCATGACGCTTCAGTTTGTCCTGATTCTCGTCCAACTTATTACCGAATATCTGTTCCATTTTATGCAAATCTTTATTTTTGTGTTGTATTAAAAAAAAAAGAAAAAAACTCATCTAGCTCACTGTTCTGGCACTTATTAAGCTGTTTGCATTGTCCTTACAGCAGAGACCTTAAAACACTGTCTGTAGACGGGAGCGTTGACTCTCAAAAGCCGATATCCCTGGAAGGTTTGTCGGTCTCCAAGGTGCTACTGATCTCAAACCTAAGTGTTCGATTGTAGTCCAGCTTGGCTACCCTCCGAAACGAAAACATTGTAGTCAAGCGGACTTTTAATTGCAGTGCTCTGTCTGCAGACTTCATGCCTACCAGGGCTTTTTTTGTAGAAAAAGCCAAGCAGGAACCCATTAGCATAATAGGCCACACCCAATGGCAGAAACTCATTAGCATATTAGGCCACACCCCCATGTTGCCACACCCACCTTTTGCTTCTTATTCTGTTTACTTTGTTGTCAAAACCCAGGGCTTTTTTTGTAGCAGGAACTTCTTTGAATGTTAGGCCACACACCCCTAATGTAGCCAATCCTAATGAGTTTCTGGTGTTGGGTGTGGCCTGTTATGCTAATGAGTTCCTGCTGGGTGTGGCCAACTCAGGAGCCAGACGGAACTCTGTTCCTGTGCGTTCCTGCCCCAAAATAGCCCTGATGCCTACAAGACACACAGCATTAGGAGCAGAACAAATTTAGAGTCTAGTGGCACCTTTAAGACCATCAAAGGGTTTATTCAGGGTATGAGCTTTTGTGTGCATGCACACTTTTCCCAAGTACATTGGAAAGGAAGTTAAGAGTTAGGGGCATCCCTCCTAATCGAATGATGATTCTTGGTGTTGCTTTTCATCCCTGCTGCGGATACAGAGGCGTGTGAACTGGCAGTGGAGCTTCCTCACACAGGAGGTTTCTGTGTGCAGTGTTCTTTGCCGTCCAGCTTTTTCCTCCTCAGCAACTCTGTGGGCGATTCTGCATCTAGCATTTGCTCCATATTTTCTCAACTGGGAGGAAAAGGTGTGGCTCAAACCCACGTTCAGATACCTCAGGGGCAACGCCATACTGACAGCAAAGTCACCCCTGAACAGCCATAAATCTATGCAGAAGGTAACATAAAATCCAGTCATCAAAGAAAGCGAAAGCAGCATGGAGTGTGGAAGCTACCATAAAACCCGATGATCAAAGGAAGCGACAGCGGCATGCAATGCAGAGGGGAATTTCTGTTCCAACGTGAGTTTTGTAAAACAACAGAGGGAAAAGCCAGTGCAGAATCACCCTGTGTTGGCTCTTAGGACGTGGTGACAATGGATGCTGTGGCAATCAGCCAACTCTTTTTTCTTCATATATGCGTTATAATTGTTATATTAGCACTTGTGAGGGGTTAATGGTGGGGAAATGGTGCTGATGTGGATGGGACCTTCCCAGCAGGATAACACAACTATTCTGTGTGAGATGCTGATATGCATGAACTGTGTTCTTTCCGAAAAGGTTGGAGGAAAGCTGGTTTGGTGGGGTGAGAGTATATTGAGGTTTTGGAAGTCCAGGTTGATTTAGCACATCTGGAAGCTCCCCCAAAAGTGCTCAAGTTGGGAAGCCAAGGCAGAGAAAAATCTCCATGAGGAAAACAGCCTAAGGCAGACTCTCCAGTTGCGATGGCCAGGTTGTTAGAAGAAGAGGAGTTTCGATTTATACCCCACCCTTCACTCGGAGTCTCAGAGAGGCTTACAGACTCCTTTCCCTTCCCCTCCCCACAACAGTCACCCTGTGAGGTAGGTGGGGCTGAGAGAGCTCTGAGAGAACAGCTCTTTTCAAGGACAGCTCTGACAGAACTATTTATTTATTTTTTATTTATTTACCTTCAACTTCTACCCCACTCGAACCCCTCCCAT
Source organism: Gekko japonicus (assembly GCF_001447785.1). NCBI lineage: Eukaryota > Metazoa > Chordata > Lepidosauria > Squamata > Gekkonidae > Gekko > Gekko japonicus. The sequence goes on along the minus strand of NW_015169803.1, from coordinate 586,972 downwards.
GGGTCTATGAGCGGCTTACATAGTTTTGTATTATTCCTATCTATGGGCACATATATATATCGTATTAGGGGTGGGACTACCTAACGGCACCCGGTGGGATTCAGTTGACGTGTCTTCAGCTCGTCTCATCTCGGCTTCGGGTCGGCATCTTCCCTCCGCTCTCTTCAGGCTCCTCGGGAGATCTTTTGGAGTTGGCGGGCCCATTCGTCATGCTGATCGCATCGGCGCAGCACTGGCTCCGTCCCTCAGGCTCCGCCGCGCCTGTGCCGAGCATCCTCACGCCTTCCGGGCTCCGCCTTCACCGCCGGTTTACCGCTAGATGTCGCGTCTCCTTTTTTCTTCCGCTCACCGCCTCGACTGCTGCCGCCATTACATGCCACTCCGCTGCCGCCGCTCGCCGAACCGTTGCTGCTGAGGTTCCCACCTCACCTCCCAATGGAGGAGGGTGCTCCCTGCCTTCTAAGGCAGGTACCCATTTATCTACTCGTAAGTTGTTATGACTTTCAAACCGCTGGGTGGCTTGCCCAAGGTCATCCAGCAGCTGTGAGTGGAGGAGTCGGGAATCAAACCCGGTTCTCCCAGATTAAAGTCTGCACACTTAACCCTACACCAAACTGTTAGCAACATGGAGCTGTTTTTCTACATGAACTCATTTTGCCCACGTGAGGGAGTTTAGGCTGAGCCGTCTCTTCTTCTTTGTTGTCTCCCCTCCCTCCCCCCTCACCCATAGTAACTAAGTGATCGATTGCCACAGGTAGATGTCCAGGTGGCACCTCCTCCTGGATGGTGGTGTGATGGATCTGCTTCTCAGCGTTTTATGACTGAAGTTTGAGGATCTTCAACTTTACCCTCTTAAGCTCTTGACAGCCACTTCTCCTTGTTAGGTCATAAAATGCTGAAAAGCAGATTTATAAAACAACAATTCCAGCCGAGATTGCAAAAGGGAGCGGCTTTGAGAGAGATCAGATCTCTCTTTTAGGTGGGGCTGCTGTCCGTGGGAGAGGCAGCAAGTATGATTGAACTCCAGCTTCCTCAGCTGCTGGATTCGGTTACCAGCTTCGTTCTCCCACACTGTTGGTTGCCTTAAGTATTCTTTCATAACAACAAACATGGCTGCTTTACCCTTAAGAAAACATGTGATTTCTTGGAAAGTCTGCTTTCATCTTTAGCTCATTAAGAGCAAAATTTTTTTTCCTTAACCTTATAATTGTGGGGGAAGGAAGGAGAGGAAGGTTTGGCACAGGGGCTCAGGCAGCTCCAGTTGGGGAATTCTTTTTATACAAAGTTGTTTTGGCAGTTTAGTTCATGAATTTTAGAGAGATGCTGTTTGGCTATTGCAGTCCTTGGGGCTTCACAAGGTAGTAGTCTCTTATTCATCACCTGGAGGTGGTGGTGGTTGTTCACTTGCATAGTCAAGTCCAACTCTTTGCAACTCCATGGACCACATCACGCCAGGCCCTTCTGTCTTCCGCCGTCCTCCAGAGTTTGCTCAATTTCATGTTCGCTGCATCGATAACTCTGTCTAACCGTCTCATCCTTTGCCGTCCCCGTCTTCTTTGACCTTCAGTCTTTCCCAGCATCAGGGTCTTCTCCAGTGATGGCCAAAGTGTTTGAGCTTCAGCTTCATTATCTGGCCTTCCAGGGAACAGTCAGGGTTGATTTATTTTAGGATTGACTGATTTGATCTTTTTGCAGTCCAAGGGACTCTCAAGAGTCTTCTCCAGCACCATAGTTCAAAAGAATCTATTCTTCGGCGCTCAGCCTTCCTTATGGTCCAACTCTCGCAGCCATACAGGACTACTGGGAATACCATTGCTTTGACCATACGGACTTTTGTTGGCAGGGTTGATGTCTCTATTTTTTAATTATGCTGTCTAGGTTTGCCATCGCTTTCCTCCCAAGGCGCAGGCGCCTTTTAATTTCATGGCTGCAGTCACCGTCTGCAGTGATCTTGGATCCCAGGAACGTGAAGATGGTCACTGCTTCCATGACTTCCCCTTCTATTTGCCGAGGAGGGATGGGTCTGGATGCCATGATCTTAGTTTTTTTGATGTTGCATTTCAAGTCAACTTTTACGCTCTCCGCTTTCCTCTTTTGTTGTTGTTGTTATTATTGCCCACTCTACCCCAAGAATGGGCTCACAACATAAAACCAACAAACAATAAAACAATAAATAGCAACAGCAGATAAAACCAAAACCCATGTCTCATATCAAGCAGGAATAATCACCCCAAGAAATTCCAGTGCCCAAGTAATATGCAGAACAGCAGGGGGACTGGGAAAGGGGTCACACGGACAAGGCCACGGGTGGGGGGCCAGAATGGTTGAACACCCACCATCTCAATCAAAGGCCTGATGGAACATCTCCTTGACACCCCTCTCCATATTACTCCTTTTTGAAAGTAATTCAGTGTGTATTACGTGATGACCAGTCCCTATTAGTTTAAATCTAATGACAACTTTTAAGTGTGCCAAATAACTGTGTTCTTCAAAGCCATAGTTTTGAATAATTCTGCAGTTGCGACATAACTTGGCAACAGCAACAAATATTTTAATTGCTAAATACTAGGAATTTCTTACAAGGCCGTGTATTGCTGCATAAGTCCTGACGTTATAATGCTTGAGTGAACTCATATTTGTGATGATTAAAATTCATTGCTTAGCAATATTTATTCAAATATGTGAGCTTAATGCAAATCAGTAGATGTTTCTGTTCAGTTAAATGGCATTTTGTGTATGTTTGCTACTGCGCAATTTTAATATTGGATACCAGCTTAATTTTATTTTCAAACAGTTATCTCCTTTCCCCCCCCCCCAAGAGAGCCCAAGGTGGCTAGCAATACTCCAATAGACATTTGTTACAAAATTATCTGTTCAAAAAGGTGCAGAAATGATAGTCAGTATTTGCAGAAATCCAATACATATACATCTTCACAAATGGCCTTTAAAATAAAACTTTTAGCTGCCTGTCAAAAGGTGATCAGCAATGGCATTGTCCAGATCTTCACGGAACTGTAATAGAAAAGGTGTAGGAGCTGTAGAGGTCAAGTGTGTCATTTTCAGAAGGCACAATCTGTGACCTTTGATCTTAAGAGCATAGTTAGTGGTTCATACAAGAAGAGATAAGCCTGCAGTTATGGAAAGTTCACAAAAGGCTTTATGGCAGCAACCAGAATCTTGAAGTGAATCTGCAAGTTGACAGAAGGCTGGCACTGTGTCTCCAAAGGTCGTTATTGTAGTAGACAGGGCTTTTTTGGTAGAAAAAGCCCAGCAGGAACTCATTAGCAAAACAGGCCACACCCAACAGAGCCCAAGGTGGCTAGCTCCAATAGACATTTATTACAAAATTATCTGTTAAAAAAGGTGCAGAAATGATAGTCTGTATTTGCAGAAATCAAATACATATACATCTTCACAAATGGCCTTTAAAACAAAACTTTTAGCTGCCTGTCAAAAGGTGATCAGCAATGGCATTGTCCAGATCTTCACGGAACTGTAATAGAAAAGGCGTAGAAGCTGTAGAGGTCAAGTGTGTTATTTTCAGAAGGCACAATCTGTGACCTTTGATCTTAAGAGCATAGTTAGTGGTTCATACAAGAAGAGATAAGCCTGCAGTTATGGAAAGTTCACAAAAGGCTTTATGGCAGCAACCAGAATCTTGAAGTGAATCTGCAAGTTGACAGAAGGCTGGCACTGTGTCTCCAAAGGTCGTTATTGTAGTAGACAGGGCTTTTTTGGTAGAAAAAGCCCAGCAGGAACTCATTAGCAAAACAGGCCACACCCAACAGCAGAAACGCATTAGCATATTAGGCCACACCCCTGAAAGTACAGCTCATTAGCATATTGGGCCACACCCCATGCCTTCCCTTGGCTTGCCCGTGTGCCGCACAGCTGTGGGGAGCCCGGGCAAGCCCCCCCCCTTTGAAGGGAAGGGAAAGCAGTTTAAACTGCAGGGAGCCCAGGCAAGCTGGCCCTTGGACAGGCCAGGGAAGGCACGGGGAGGCATTTAAATGCCTCCCTGATCCTTCCAGGCCCCACCTGGCCCACCCACCTTAAAGTCGCTGGGGGGGGGTGTCACTCTCCAGGCCTTCCCTCTGTAGCCACGCATGCAGAGGTTTTGGCTGTAGTGGACATGGACAACTCTGAAGGCAGCTGGAACTCTGTTCCTGTGCGTTCCTGCCCAAAAATAGCCCTGGTAGTAGAAACAGCTCTTTCCGGTTAACAACTGAGCGGCCACATTTGAATTAGCTGAAACTGCTGAACTGTCTTCAAGGGCGTCCCCACATAGAATGTGTTGTAGTAATCCACTCAAGGAGTAAGAGGAATGGCTTCGCCCTGTCCAAGGGGGTTGATATCCTGCCAATTTGGTTTGGACGGGAAAAAATGCAGTCTTGGCCAAGCTGCAGGGTTAGTGGAGGCTGACTCTTTTTGGGATCTGGCAAAGCCTCCCTAGATTCTTAACACAATTTGTTAGGGTTGCCATCCCCCCAGTCCAATCCGCCGCTGACCAATTGGCTGGCAGGGGAAGCCCCACCCCCAAACAGCCCTCTCCCGCATGAGCGTCACAATGAAGTCACCCAGTAGTGATGTCATCACATTGCCAACATCGGGGGGTGATGCTCTAGTTTTTGGGCAAACTCTATGGTGTTTTTTTTTTTGCAATTAACTTTTAAAATTAATTTTTCATAAATATAAAGAATACAGAACACCAAAATGACACTTTCAATCTAACAAATAACTTTGGTTGATACAAAATAAGACTCTGAATATATTATGAATAAACATAGGACAGTCTAAAAAGAACTTCTTATACATTGTTAGTGTCAAGAAATGAAATCAAGAAGATGTATCTGTTCTCACCACAGCTGATTTGGATATTGTCCTTACAGATCAGCCTGTCAATAAAATGCAAAGTCCTTATACTTCTGAGGTAAACTGTATAGCTGGGGTGGACATGCAGTTACATATTTAAAAACAAACAAACTATTTATCCATAAAATTATTCATATAGTTTAGATTGTCCAGTGCTAACAGTTGTATTGTTAACTTGTCAGATATTGCTATATCCCACACCTTTGTCCTTCAAACTCTATGGTTTTGAGTTGCCATAGAGTTTTACTCAAAAACTGGAGAGTCACCCTCCCCGACATCAGCAACATGACATCACTTCCAGGTGATGTCATCGTGCCCCATGCACAAAAAGCCCAACGAGGACCAGAGAGCCCCCCGCCAGATGCAGAGGTTGGACCTGGCAGCCCTACAATTTGTAGTGAAATAAGGTAAATCAATTTCCTCTGGAATAATAGACTTCCCTACCTCCTGGAGTAGGGTTGCGAGTCCCCAGGTAGGAGCGGGGGATCCCCTGGTTTTGTGGGCTCCTGCTGGCTGGCAGGGGAAAGCCCTGCCCCCAACAGCCATGACCAAGTGCGACGTCCCCAATGTGATGACATCACACAGAAGTGACATCATCACACCAGGGATGTTACGTGGCGATGCTCTGGTATTTTGTGCGAAATGCTATGGTAACCATAGAGTTTTGTCCAAAATACCAGAGTGTCGCTGCACAGCACCCCTGCATGATGACGTCACTTCCATATGACATCATCACATCAGGGACGTTGCCCTGCCCTCCACTCGCAGAGATTTTCCTCCCATCCCCTGCTGGCAAGGAGATAAGACCTGGCAACCTTATCCTTGAGTCACCTCTGTCTTGCCTAGATTGAATGTTGGCTTAGTCACTCTCATCCCTTACCCCAGGGGTGTCAAACTCATTTGTTATGAGGGCCAGGTCTGACATAAATGAGACCTTGTTGGGCCGGGCCATGTGTGTCATAAAATGTAATGCCAGGTAGCAGAGATATAAACTTTATAAAGGACACAAACACAATTTTTTTTGTACTTAAAATAAAAACATGCTTAAAACATTAGCTCTGTAAACTGCAAACCTACTTTTGATTTATTGACATTCACCACAGAAATCCCATGCTCTGAGTCTAGGACCCAAGTTAAAACATGAAATGGCTGGGCGATTAAGAGAGTCTGGCAAAGCAAGCTATGATGCAGCAGCAGCAGCAGAACTGGAAGCAGGAGATGGCCAGTTCCACTGTGGACCTGATCTGGCCCCCGGGCCACATGTTTGACACCCCTGACTTAACCCTCTTCCAGGGCATTGAGCAGGGGTCCCCAACCTTCTTAAGCTTTTGGCCACTGTTGGAATTTTGAAAGTGGGTGTTGAGTGTCACCCCAAGATGGCTGCTGCAGAAGGTGGCACCAACCCTAAAATGGCTGCCTCAGGATGCAGAGCCAAATGGAATACCTGCCTCCTCTCACCTCCTAGGAAGAAGGAAATCTTGAAGGGGGAATGGAACCACATACTGACTAAGGAAAGCCCAGGTGCTTATCAGCCCTCTTCTTCCTCCAGCGGAAAGCCCCCTTGTATTTGAATGAGGGCAGCCAGTAACAAACTTTGACTTACAGTGGCCCCACCCACTTTCTGAAAATATTAATGGGTGCCAAGGGAAGTACTTGTGGGCACCACGGTACCCATGCCACCATGTGGCACTCCGCATCCTTTACAGATTTCCAATAGTAACTTGCTGAATTGGCTTAGGCAAAACTTTAAAACCAGCAAAGAACCATCCTCTTTATCCGATCAGCAAACAAATTATCATGACCCACCGTGTCAAATGTGGCTCCTTCCATTTCAAGCATCCACTCTTGAAGTGGATCTTCTGGTTTCAGAATGGGAAATGGGGTCGTGATGCATGCTGCACAAAGTTTGACCCTCAGTGGGTGCGTTCAGACAGGGCATTTGAGCCGGTATACGAGCCGGTTAGAAACTGAGTACCTACGCGCGATCACACTCACAACATCTGCCTCCCGTCCCTAACCGTTGCCAACCGTCGCAAACACCCCTTAAATCGGGGTAGTTTGCTACTAGGTCCCCAAGTGGTGTTTTCCTGAGTGCTCCGGTTCTAGCCACATTTTCCCCATCTGATTGCTCTCCGCCTGTGTAGAGCCACTTCTGCTCTTCATCCTCTATTTTTTTTTTTTATCGTAGGGAACGTGCGCTTGGGCGAAGCTTCGCCCCGGCGTTAGTAAAAGCAAACTTTAAACGGTACCCAGTTTCAGCCCTCAGATGAGTCCAGGACCTCACCGAGGCAAGTTTCAATGTCAAAGTTTAAAGGGAAGTCTTCGCTTCAGGGCATGCTTTTCGGGCTACGGTGTTATGCGCATGCGCGAAGATCTCAATTATATGAAAGACTGCCTATGCACATGCGTAAACTGTATAGAAATTTTTTTTAAAACGCTGACGCGCGCTGCTGAGTGCATGAAGTGTGGAAGCCGGGGAGCGATGTGAGAGGTGAGTGTGATCGTGCTTCCCCCAGATCAAATTCATTCAGTTGGAACCAGAGCAGTTTATACCGCTCCCAGCCTGCCGTCTGAACGCACCCAGTCTGAGATACACACATCTCCATAGGCTAATTTTCACGAACCTTTAACGGATTTTTTCCATGTTATGTTTGGATATTCTAGAAGATTTCCTCTTGTATTTCATTTTTCTTTTATTTATTCAGTTAATTTATAGACTGCCTTTCTCACTGAGCCTCAAGCCATATTACAAAGTTTAAGTTAATGCAATTGATAGCGTGAAACATCTAATAAGTAATGTAATAGGACTAGGATTACAGAAATCTGAAAACAAACCACGGCTTATTAGACATGATAAATGTTCCCTCTAAGAAAAGTTAGTACAAGCGTAGAGCAGCGCAGTGAGAGCAGGATAATGCATACAGCAAGCAGAGAATGCATACTGAACACAGCGGTATAGCTCACAGTCCTGTTTCCTTTATAAAAATGCCATCCCGAACAATTCTGCTTTATACAGCTTGTGGAATGGCAAAAGCTTGGGGGCCTTCCCGACTTCCTCAGGCAAGCCGTTCCACAAGGTGGGCGCCTTAGCAGAGAATGGTCAGGTACGGGCAGTTGTGGGGTTTGCCCATTTGCCGGTTGGCACGTGCAGAAGACCCTGCTCAGATGGCAGAGCGTAGTGGGAAAAGGCAGTCCTGCAGCTGTGAGGGTCCGGGGCCATGCATGTTGTTGTATGTGATAGCCAATACCTTGAATTGAAGTTGGTAACTGATGGGCAGCCAGCACTGTGACTGCACAGTGGGTATTTTGTACCGACTGGAGGAGCATCAGCATTGATTTCAAGGGCATGCTGAGTGCGTTCCGAAACGATGCAAGGTTTCTCCTAAGGGCTCTACATAGAGCTTGAATAGCATGGGGGATGGGACTACGCTTTGTGGAACCTCACAGGACAAGTCCCACGCGCTTAGGACAACTGGTTTCCAATAGGAACCCTTCACGTCTTGTCCATAAGGCACGATTTAAACCAATCCAAATGCCATCCTGTTGAACAGACGTGTAGAGGCAGGAGAAGGTATGGCCCGCTGTGCCAGAGGCTGCAGATAAATCTAGTAGAAGCAACGAAGAGGCATGGCAAGTTGTCTCCGTTCAGAGAGAGACAGTCAACAAAAGCCATCTGCTCGGTCTCTGTCCCATTGCTCTCCCTGAAGCCAGACTTAAAAGGGTCTAGAGCAGATGAGTTCTCCAACGAGACTTGCCGTTGGCCCGCCGTGGCTCTCTCGGTCGCCTTGCTGAGGAAGTGTGGAGTAGAGACTGGCCGTCAGGGCTATTTTGGGGCAGGAACACACAGGAATGGAGTTCCGGCTGGCTCCCAAGTTGGCCACGCCCAGCAGGAACTCATTAACATAATAGGCCACACCCAACAGCAGAAACTCATTAGGATTGGCTAAAATTGCTCACTCATAACTTTCATGCCAGTAGCTCACAAAGTAGAGTTTTTGCTCATAAGACTCCACAGCTTAGAGGGAACATTGGACATGATACGTTACACATTGCAGAAAATGGTATTACACAAGCGTAGAGCAGCGCAGTGAGAGCAGGATAATGCATACAGCAAGCAGAGAATGCATACTGAACACAGCGGTATAGCTCACAGTCCTGTTTCCTTTATAAAAATGCCATCCCGAACAATTCTGCTTTATACAGCTTGTGGAATGGCAAAAGCTTGGGGGCCTTCCCGACTTCCTCAGGCAAGCCGTTCCACAAGGTGGGCGCCTTAGCAGAGAATGGTCAGGTACGGGCAGTTGTGGGGTTTGCCCATTTGCCGGTTGGCACGTGCAGAAGACCCTGCTCAGATGGCAGAGCGTAGTGGGAAAAGGCAGTCCTGCAGCTGTGAGGGTCCGGGGCCATGCATGTTGTTGTATGTGATAGCCAATACCTTGAATTGAAGTTGGTAACTGATGGGCAGCCAGCAGTGTGACTGCACAGTGGGTATTTTGTACCAACTGGAGGAGCGTCAGAATTGATTTCAAGGGCATGCTGAGTGCGTTCCGAAACGATGCAAGATTTCTCCTAAGGGTTCTACATAGAGCTTGAATAGCATGGGGGATGGGACTGCGCTTTGTGAAACCTCACAGGACAAGTCCCACGCGCTTAGGACAACTGGTTTCCAATAGGAACCCTTCACGTCTTGTCCATAAGGCACGATTTAAACCAATCCAAATGCCATCCTGTTGAACAGACGTGTAGAGGCAGCAGAAGGTACGGTCCGCTGTGCCAGAGGCTGCAGATAAATCTAGTAGAAGCAATGAAGAGGCATGGCAAGTTGTCTCCGTTCAGAGAGAGACAGTCAACAAAAGCTATCTGCTTGGTCTCTGTCCCGTTGCTCTTCCTGAAGCCAAACTTAAAAGGGTCTAGAGCAGATGAGTTCTCCAACAAGACTTGCCGTTGGCCCGCCGTGGCTCTCAGTCGCCTTGCCGAGGAAGTGCGGGGTAGAGACTGGCCGTCAGGGCTATTTTTCGGCAGGAACGCACAGGAATGGTGTTCCAGCTCGCTCCCAAGTTGGCCACGCCCAGCAGGAACTCATTAACATAATAGGCCACACCCAACAGCAGAAACTCATTAGGATTGGCTACAATTAGGGGGTGTGGCCTAACATGCAAAGGAGTGGTCCCCCCCCCCCCAAAAAAAGCCCTGGGTTTTGACAACAAACAAGGTAAAGAGAATAAGAAGCAAAAGGTGGGTGTGGTTAGATGACATGGGGGTGTGGCCTAATATGCGAATGAGCTGTGTGGTCAGGGATGTGGACTAATATGCGAATGGGTTCCTGCTGTTGGGTATGGCCTATTATGCTAATAAGTTCCTGCTGGGCTTTTTCTACAAAAAAAGCCCTGCTGGCCGTTGACTCCCTAAATCCCACTGTCCCCAGGCGCCATCCAGCCTAGAGCTGGGAGCCTTAAGGCCAGATGTGGCACAACTGGACCAGCAACTGGTATTTCAAACCACGTTACCGCAGCACTCAGTGAAAAGTCCTTTTCTTTCTCTCCCCCACCCCCTCTGGGCGATAAAAACAAAATTCCACATAATCACTACAGAGTCAGCTGTCTGTCTGGTTTTAAAGCCACCATCTCGAGTAGCTCTGTGTGGAAACAATGTGGAGTTTGTAAAAGGCTTCGGTGGCTGGTCTGTCAGTGTGGTGGTTTGCTTGACAGAAGAGGGAGCTGCCGGCCATTAATGTGGCTGCCCAGACAGGCCTACTGCAGTTCCTTCCTCGGCTGTTTCCAGGTGACAGTGGAGGAGATCTGTCAGCTGTAGCCGGCTTCCACTTGCTGAGATCTCTTTACTTTAGTGCTCTTCCCTACTCTGGGGTTGCCTTTACTTCTGGATCTCTGGGAATTACTCACAGAGTTTGCCAGAATTGCCCCTGTTTGTTGTGTCCCTCCCCCAGCTATCTCTACAGTGGTACCAATCGGTTTGTGTTCAAGTCTGCCAGCCAGCCGGTTCACAAATCCCAACTCTGAACAGCAGAGGACAGTAAAGGAACAGTCTTTTCTCCACCCAGTCTCCTCGCCTGTCCTTCAGAAACAGCTAAAGCATTTTAATTATCTACAGCACTTGGTCTTAAATAGAGTTTTGACCCTTGTAGATCATAATTACTGCAAAAATGTTGGTTGTACCCTGTTATTTTGAGGGGTTTCTTTGGGCTGGGGGAACATGCTATAACACAAGTGTGGAAATGTTACCCTTTTAAAAGCTCGGTAAATTGTATGTAAAAGGAGCTGCGGTGGCTCAAGTGGTTAGGACGTTGAACTGCAGGCTGTGGAAGGTCGGTAGTTCAGCAGTTCGAGACCCGGGTGCCGCATGACGGAGTGAGCTCCCGTCTCTAGTTCCAGCTCCCGCCAACCTAGCAGTTTGAAAGCAAGAAATTGCAAGTAGATAAATAGGTACCGCTTCGGTGGGAAGGTAACAGCGTTCCGTGTGCCTTGGTGTTTAGTCATGCCGGCCACATGACCACGGGAACGTCTTCGGACAGCGCTGGCTCTTCGGCTTTGAAACGGAAATGAGCACCGCAACCCTAGAGTCGGACGCGACTGGCTTTCGAGCAAGGGGAACCTTTACCTTTTTAGATTGTATGTGGAGCAAAAGAACTTCCTTTTAGTCTCGTACTGTCATACTGCTTCATTGATCGTTTGTAAATATATAGTATCTGCCTATAAAGCTCGCTGCTCTTCAGAGCTTGGGACTTGGAAATGTATGTTTGATATGTGAGTACGTTTTAGATTGAGAACTTAGTTTAAGAAGCACAGCTGAAAGGATTAGTCATACTCCTTGCATACTTGTGAAGTGGAAGGGAGCGGAGAAGCCAAAGTGGGCCATGATGATTCAGGACACCGTCTTGTGATAAAAGTTAGTTTCAAGAAAGGAACTGAAACCAGGGTTAGAATCTGCCTGGCCAAAAAAATAAATAAAAAAGGGTAAAATGAACCCTGATTTCGTGCCAGTGCCACTGTAGTCCTGGTTGAAACTATCAAGGAGGGAAGCCAGAACTTGAGTTTGTAAGCATCCATGCGTGCACAGCTGATTTCCTAACCACCACCACCACTATTAGGATGCATTAACAGAAGCATCGTGTCCAGATCACGGGAGGTGGTTGTTCCGCTCTATTCTGCTATGGTCAGGCCTCACCTGGAGTCCTGTGTCCAGTTTTGGGCACCACATTTTAGGAAGGATGTTGACAAGCTCGAGCGTGTCCAGAAGAGGGCAACCAGGATGGTGAGAGGGTTGGAATCCAAGTCTTATGAGGAAAGGCTGAAAGAGTTGGGTATGTTTAGCCTGGGAAAGAGAAGGCTTAGAGGGGACATGATTGCAGTCTTCAAGTATTTGAAGGGCTGTCATGTAGAAGATGGAGCAGATCTATTCTCTCTTGCTCCGGATTGCAAGACTAGATCTAATGGGTGGAAATTACAAGGGAGTCGTTACCGGCTAAATATCAGGAGAAACTTCCTAACTGTAAGAGTGGTTGAGCAGTAGAACAGTCTGCCTCGGGAGGTGGTGGATGCTCCTTCGCTGGACGTGGAAATTACAAGGGAGTTGTTACCAGCTAAATATCAGGGGAAACTTCCCAACTGCCTTGGGAGGTGGTGGATGCTCCTTCGCTGGACGTTTTCAAGCGGAGGCTGGATGACCATCTTTCGGGTATGTTGTAGGGCTGTCTTTTGGCAGGGGGTTTGTTTAAGCCCAGGCCTGTGTGTCCTTTTTTTACTGTTTTTCATTCAGCACAGGCAACGTAAACTGAGCAGTGGTCTTCCACACATATGCCCTCTCCTGGATGAGGAACTGAGAGCACTCATGGCTGTGTACCCATGTTCTTATGTGGAATTCAGTGCCGCAGGAAGTGGTGGCATCTACAGGCACAGACAGCTTCAAGAGGGGATTGGATAAACATGTGGAGCAGAGGTCCATCCGTGGCTACTAGCCACAAAGTACATATGGAACACTGTGTCTGGGGCAGTGATGCTCTGCATCCTTGGTGCTTGGGGGGCAACCGTGGGAAGGCTTCTGGAGTTCTGGCCCTGCTGGTGGACCTCCTGTTGGCCCCTGGGGTTTGGCCACTGCGTGACACAGATTGTTGGACTGGATGGGCCATTGGCCTGATCCAACATTGGTTTCTCTTACATTCTCTTATGTCCTTACGTTGTAGATGTTGGTCTAAGTGGCAGAATGTCAGTATAGGCAAGATCACAGCGTGTCATGTAACATGAGTTAGATCTAGATGATCTGGAGTGACAGCTAAGAGGTCATATGACACCTAGATTGCACCAAGGTTGCATCATATCTGCAGATGTCAGAGTGACTCAGCAAGTGTACAGGACTGTACTGTGATTGGTCAATGTATGTATATATTGTAATGTGTTCTTGGTACAGCACCCTGCCTTATGGCTATGTTGTTATGCGAAGCACTTTGCCAGTGAGGATTCTGAACTGCTGCAAGCTGTGTGTATGTATATAAGCTCTGTAAATAAACTGTAAATACTCTACCACAGCAACTCTGCTATTTTCCGGCTTCAAACACCGTCACAGAAATCTGCATCTACCTGTCAGGACAGGCGTGAGTGTTTCTCGATGGCAGCCACCACTGGTGTAGGTTAGAGCCACTGGTTAGCACCCTTGGTTCTGGCAGAATCCAGCCTCCTCTTCTTCTCCCCACCCCCATACTCACCACTGCATGAACAGCACATGGATACATGCATGTATCTTAGGATCAGGGCCCATGGCTGCATGGAATTCAGTATAGAAGCTTTAATTTTTTTAAAAAAAATTTTTTTGCATTGTGGTTACAGATATAAGCCTGATTGCATTTAGCTGAGATTCTGTTATGAGAAGTGTGGGAGTCTGAGAGTACACCCCCTGTGCATCATCGGCAGTCCTGTTGTTTGCAGACATGACGAACGGGTGCATCACTTACATGTACATTTTGCCAACCTGAACGCTGCAGACAGCTTGTACAAAAACCAGGAACCTTGGATTCGAGATAAAGCTTAACAAGTGAAGCATCCTAATGCAGAATAAAAAGTTCATATGCATATCTGCATAATTTGCAGTTTGTGATTTACATTTCATTAGTACATTTTGTAGGGTTTCAGCAGGGAAATCCAGAGAATTGATCCTGCTCCTTTAAGCCTCTCTGATGTAGGGTGGTAAAAAATTAAGAGTATGTCACTGGATATCTGCAAGGTAATTGTTGGGTATGTTTATCTGTCTTTCGGAGTCTGTTGTACACCTGTACACCCACTGTGTGGTTCACGTATTTCAGGGTGTCGTCCCCCCCCCAAAAAAAGTACTGCAAGTATCTTTTTAAATTCTCGATGCCCTTTTCCTTGCTTCTGAATATTTTTAATCACAGTGGCTTTTTCATTTTATGTGAAATGTAGGCAAAGAATGAACAAAGGGTTTGTTCTTGCGGCTGGGGCATTTGTGGAGGGTGTTGTGGGTGTGTCGGGGAATCAGCTGTCTGCTGAGGGTGTAATAGAGGGTTATGGCAACTGTGCATTCTTAGGGAGTCGACGGTTACACAACAGTCCCACATCCTGTTGTCTTAACTGCCTTGAAGTCTGAAACTGAGATAAACATGTCATAAATATCTACTGTCAAATTCTTTCTGAAGTAAGTCATGATTCCCTGTCATCCTGGCTTCTGATGAATATGAAACAAGTGCACACGGCAATAAATCATGTTGGATTGTTAGTGTGGTGGTCTCAGAGCCAGCACGGTGTGGTGGTTACCAGTGGCAGACTGTAATCTGGAGAGCCGGGTTTGGTTCTCCTCCACATGAAGCCTGGTGGGTGACCTTGGGCCGGTCACGGTTGTCTCAGAGCTCTCTCAGTCCCACCTACCTCACAAGGTGACAGTTGTGGGGAGGGGAAGAAGGGGAAGGTGGTTCTCTACTCCTTAATGTAGAGAAAAGCAGAGTATAAAAACACAAGTCTACTTCTTCTCGCTTCTTCTCTTGAATGAAATAAAGCTGCATCAAGGCCTGGTCTTAATCTGGCGGACATACGAACCGGAAGACACTCTTTGCACTAGATCAAAATCCTTCTCTCTTTGCAGGCACCTGGGGGCAGTTGACATGCTCATCTATGCTCAGAAATTGGCACACACCATGTTTTAGGTAAAGGTAAAGGTTCCCTTGCTCGAAAGCCAGTCGAATCCGACTCTAGGGTTGCGGTGCTCATCTCCGTTTCAAAGCCGAAGACCCAGCGCTGTCTGAAGACATTTCCGTGGTCATGTGGCCGGCATGACTAAACACCAAGGCGCACGGAACGCTGTTACCTATTTATCTACTTGCAATTTCTGGCTTTCGAACTGCTAGGTTGGCAGGAGCTGGAACTAGAGACGGGAGCTCACTCCGTCTTGTGGCACCCGGGTCTTGAACTGCTGAACTACTGCCCTTCCACAGCCTGCAGTTCAGCGTCTTAATCACTTGAACCACCGCAGCTCCACACCACGTTTTAATACGTCCTTTAAGACTATTTTGCAGGGAATCCTCCGTGTTAATTTGCAGGCTGCAACAGCTTTTAAGAGGAGGGGAAGAAGAGCGACTACAGTGCTCAGTAGTCAGACATCACATTTCCAACTGCTTGGCTGCTGAAATGCTAATCCAAGGAATTCCAAGACATTTGCCATATTTATGACTATAATGTATTTTTTCCAAGTTGTGTATTGATTGCCAATTCTAGAGTTTAGAGTAGTGATAGCAAACCTTTTAGAGACGGAGTGCCCAAACTGCGACCCAAAACCCACTTATTTATCGCAAAGTGCCAACACGGCAATTTAACCTGAATACTGAGGTTTTACTTTAGGAAAAAACAACTCCTACATTAACTTAAGATGATCCAAACAAAGTAAGGAAAGCAATCCCAAATGCTGTCATTTACTTAAAATTATTTGGCAGAGAATTAGACACTTTAATAATGGTCTGGGCCTGACTGGGGCGATGGCACGCGTGCCCACAGAGAGGGCTCTGAGTGCCACCTCTGGCACCCGTGCCATAGGTTCGCCACCACTGGTTTAGAGGGTTCGAAGGGCTGGTATATGGCAGTTTCACCTGTTTTAAGATTAGTAGCATAGTTTATTTACAGAGGCTGCCTGAATATTCTGTTAAACTTGTTTAGCAGGTATCTCTGTATAGTAATCCACTTTAGCCACACCTGATCATTGCTAGTGATACATACAGTAATGTGGAGTAATCGGATTGGAATGTACACAGGGGTGGAGTATCCTAGCTGCTGTTGGACTAAGGGTGCTTAAGCGCGCACATTTTATATATGTATAATTTTGCTGTCAGATTGCAGCCATAAGGTGGCTCTGTAGGGATTTCCAGGCAGGAGATTTTCCGAGATGGTTTGCCTTTGCCTGCCTCTGTGTAGCAACTCTGGATTTCCTTGGCGGTCTCCCATCCAAGTACTAACCAGGGCTGACCCTGCTTACCTACCGACATCTGACAACATCAGGCTAGCTTAGGCCATTTGGATCTGGGCGCACGTTATGTTGTTGTTCAGTTGCACAGTCGAGTCCGACTCTTTGCGACCCCATGGACCAGATCACGCCAGGCCTTCCGGTCTTCCGCCGTACTCTGAAGTTTGCTCAACTTCATGTTCATTGCATCTATGACACTGTCTAACCATCTCATCTTTTGCCGTCCCCGTCTTCTTTGACCTTCAATCTTTCCCAGCATCAGGGTCTTCTCCAGTAAGTGCTCCCTTCTCATTTGGTGGCCAAAGTATTTGAGCTTCAGTTTCATTATCTGGCCTTCCAGGGAACAGTCAGGGTTGATTTCTGTTAGGATTGACTGATTTGATCTTCTTGCAGTTCAAGGGACTCTCAAGAGTCTTCTCCAGCACCATAGTTCAAAAGAATCTATTCTTCGGCGCTCGGCCTTCCTTATGGTCCAACTCTCGCAGCCATACATGACTACTGGGAATACCATTGCTTTGACCATGCGGACTTTTGTTGGCAGGGTGATGTCTCTACTTTTTATCATGCTGTTTAGGTTCGCCATTGATTATATATAGAAGGATAAATCCCCACTGGGTAACTTTCCTCCAAAATACCTCTGAGATCTTGGGTTCCAAATGGAATACACTGTCCTAGGTTGGAAGAACCAACAGGGTCTGACTCTTAAGGAAGATTCATAGGTCAAAGGCGTTTTAGATGGATTTGCAGTATGGAATAGCCAGGACTGAATCTCTTTTGTGTCTTGTATACCTTTAGTTCATAAAATAGACATAGCAGGGTTTGCAACCTCGGACCCCAACACCTGACCACTTTTAGTTTCTTCTTCTGGTATATGTGCCAGTTTGTTTGTTTTTTTTCCTGTGGAAGCAAATAACTAGTATAAAGTTATTAAGCTTTGCTTCCACACAACTAGCATAAAGCTATACTAGTGTAAACTACTATAAGGTTGGTTCCATTTTATTTATTGGCTTTTGGAATAACCTAGTGTCTCCTATTTATTTTCTTGTTTGCCCTTCTGAAACTGGAAATAGCTGCTTCCTGTCTTAGAGTATATAAACCGAGAAGCTCTGGCCAGGAATGGGATATTTATGTCCATTGCTGCAGTGTGTCAAAGAGCCCTACCATACCAGAACATGGCCCATAGCTAATCTTCTAAAAACGTCAGTGTATAATGTAACTTTGTTCTCATGCCAAGCGGAGCCCTAAATCTTACTTAAAGAAATAAGCTTATCTTTGATGATAAAGATTAACTGGGGAATTTTAAGACTTGTTTCCCTTTTTTAGTATCCCGTGGCTTGGCCAACACACCATTTTTGACGATTCTACAGATAATGCTAAAAGTATTTACACACTTTAATTACAGAGTAAGTCAAGTAGGGGTGTTTTCAATTGCTCTACAAGTCTATAAATTAAAATTATCTTTTTTTTGGTTTAGCAGGTAATTGCCATGTTCTATTAGCAGAGATGGGCACGGTGCCATAGAACTTGTTACCAGGAAAAGAGCATTGACATCAGTATAGGCTATTCTTTTGTCTCGAGTTGCTAGGCAGAACTTCAGACATTCTGTACATTCCAAAGGTAGAGCTGATTGTAGAAACCACTGTGGTCTGCAAATAATGCTCCAGGCATCTCATCTAACATGGTCAGTGGTTCAGGCAACACCAAGGGAGTCACCTTTTTATATTACAAGGTTAATGGAATGCATTTGAAATGGCATTTTGTGCAAATGACGGCTCCAGATGTATTTCACTGACCATGTTAAAGTTTATAAATAGAGTAGAAATTCAAGGAACACCCAAACATTTTCATTCACTGCTCTTCCGTCTTGCCACGCAGAAGAGCACCTTCCATGGTGATTAAAAAGGAATCGCAGACTAAAACAATTAAGATGTGGATCTCACCTCACAAACAGGCTCTTATTTTATTCTTCGTGTGCTTGCAGTCTCACTAATTTGCAACCAAATTAATCCCTCCCTGCATTATTGCTGTGGGCGACTTCACAAACGAGTCTTGGGAAACTTTCGAAGTTGGGTGCATGACCTTAAGATCGTTATATGTGTCTCCTGAGTATGACATTGGTAAAACAAGGAGATGAAAGCTGCAGATTAATATGTGGTAGCAGCTAAAATGAGTGCCAGTTTGGTGTCGCGGGTAAGTGCACGGACTCTAATCTGGGAGAACCAGGTGTGATTCCCCACTCCTCCACTTGCAGCTTGCTTGGGCAAGCCATAGTTCTGTCAGAGCTGTTCTCTCAAGGACAGTTCTATCAGAGCTCTCTCAGCCCCACCTACGTCACAGGGTATTTATTGTGGGGAGGGGAAGGGAAAGGAGTTTGTAAACTGCTCTGAGACTCCGAGTGAAGGGCGGGGTATAAATCCAATCTCCTCCTCCTCTTCTTCTCCTTTTCCTTCTCCTCCTCCTCCTGCACAAAGAGAAAAGACTGCAAACTATCTAACCAAATAGTTTTCAGTTTGCAGGAAGAAGGCTCATAATTAACTGGTTACCCTAGGAAAGGAACCGTCACTGGTTGCCGCCCAGCTTTAGAAGGTGGGGAGGGGGGGGCGCAGTGTAGGACCCCCCTGTGCAACTTCTAATTGATCAGGGCTTCATATGGAAATAATGAGTGAGATCATTGAATAACAGGGAAAAGGATTAGTAATTCTGAACTCAGCTGTGCCAGATCACCCATAGTTAATTAAGCTTCCTTAAAGCAGGACCTGAAGTTTATTAATCACAGTCAGTCCCCTCTTTGTTTTTAAATTTCCTTTATTTACAAAAATTGCCAAAAGGTAGTTTACAGATGCTGTCAGACTCCTAGTCCATTGGCCAAGATGTTTGTGGGTTTGTCTCATTTTTGTTGGTGATGTAAGAATCAGGGCGGCTTCTTTTGACGACTAAGATGATTAGGAGGTTGGCGCGCCCTTCCCTGTGAGGTAAAGGCTGAAGAGTCTTTCAGTTTAGAGAAGAGTTTACTGGGGAGAGGGGGTCATCATAGAGGGTGATAAAATCATGCACGAGGTAGAGAGAGTTGACAAAGGGAACTGTAATGTATTGAAATGATTACATGAATCACCTCATAGGACTCCCATGTTAAGCTTCGAGCCAGACCAGGGCTCCTCTGAGCGAACTTCCTATTGGTCGCTTCAGAGAGTGATTAAAATGTGGAATTCACTGCCAGAGGATGCAGTGATGGCCACAGGAATAAACAGCTTGAAAAAGGGTATTAGATAGATTCGTGGAGGATAAGTCTATCCATGGCTACTAGTAGGGTTGCCAGGTCGGTCGTAAACGCCAGCAGGGGGTGGGGGAGACGTTCCAAGAGTGGGAAGTGATATTGTGTGACGTGCATACGTAGGCACGTCGGCGATGTTGGGGGCAATGTTGTTGGGGGGTTTTTTTTGGGGGGGAAACTCTGATAAAATCAGCCTCAAACCATAGAGTTGTGCCCAAGAATCAGAGCATCACCCCCCGATGTCACTGATGTGCTTATGTGACTTCTGGGTGATGTAGGCATGTTGAGATTATTTCCGGCAATGTCGCTGTTTGGAGGGGGGGAGATTTCCTCCTGTCTGCCAGTTGGCAGCAGCAGGCCAGAGCCCGCAAAACCGGGCAATCCCTTGCCCCCAGCTGGGGAATGCAACCCTAACTACTAGCCATGGTGACTGCGGGGGAACCTCCACATTCTGAGGCATTAATCCTCTGACTCCCAGAGCCAGGAGGCCACATCAGGGGAAGGCCTCAGCCTCTGTGCTCTGTTGTTGGCCCTCCAGAGGAACTGGCTGGCCACTGGGAGAGAGAGGATGCTGGACTAGGTGGACCACTGGTCTGATCCAGCAGGGCTCTTCTGAGGTTCTCATGAAGGCCTCGGCATCTATGCCCTGTTGTTGGCCCACCAGAGGAACTGGTTGGCTACTGTGTGAGACAGGATGCTGGACTAGATGGACCACTAGTCTGATCCAGCAGGGTTCTTTTGATGTTCTTATAAAGGCCTCGGCCTCTC
>NW_015169803.1:560758-566116 GCF_001447785.1 Gekko japonicus | reverse complement strand
CCTCTCCCAAAATACTAGAATTCGAGGGCATCCAATGAAGCTGATGGGCAGTTAGGTTCAGGACAGAAAAAAAAAAGGAAATACTACTTTATACAGAGAGTGATTAAAATGTGGAATTCACTGCCAGAGGATGCAGTGATGGCCACAGGAATAAACAGCTTGAAAAAGGGTATTAGATAGATTCGTGGAGGATAAGTCTATCCATGGCTACTAGTAGGGTTGCCAGGTCGGTCGTAAACGCCAGCAGGGGGTGGGGGAGACGTTCCAAGAGTGGGAAGTGATATTGTGTGACGTGCATACGTAGGCACGTCGGCGATGTTGGGGGCAATGTTGTTGGGGGGTTTTTTTTGGGGGGGAAACTCTGATAAAATCAGCCTCAAACCATAGAGTTGTGCCCAAGAATCAGAGCATCACCCCCCGATGTCACTGATGTGCTTATGTGACTTCTGGGTGATGTAGGCATGTTGAGTTTATTTTCGGCAATGTCACTGTTTGGAGAGGGGGGGGGATTTCCTCCTGTCAGCCAGTTGGCGGTGGCAGGCCAGAGCCTGCAACACCGGGCAATCCCTTGCCCCCAGCTGGGGAATGCAACCCTAACTACTAGCCATGGTGACTGCGGGGGAACCTCCACATTCTGAGGCATTAATCCTCTGACTCCCAGAGCCAGGAGGCCACATCAGGGGAAGGCCTCAGCCTCTGTGCTCTGTTGTTGGCCCTCCAGAGGAACTGGCTGGCCACTGGGAGAGAGAGGATGCTGGACTAGGTGGACCACTGGTCTGATCCAGCAGGGCTCTCCTTATGCTCTTATACGGTTGGAATGCCAAGAAAGCTAGAAAATATTGGGAGCAGATATACAGTGGCTCAAGTGGTTAAGACGCTGAACTGCAGGCTGTGGAAGGTCAGTAGTTCAGCAGTTCGAGACCCTGGTGCTGCATGATGGAGTGAGCTCCCATCTGTAGTTCCAGCTCCTGCCAACCTAGCAGTTCGAAAGCAAGAAATTGCAAGTAGATAAATAGGTACCACTTCAGTGGGAAGGTAACAGCGTTCCGTGCGCCTTGGTGTTTAGTCATGCCGGCCACATGACCACGGAAACGTCTTCGGACAGCGCTGGCTCTTCGGCTTTGAAACGGAAATGAGCACCGCAACCCTAGAGTCGGATTCGACTGGCTTTCGAGCAAGGGAACCTTTACCTTTACCTTTTTACACAATGCAAACTGTGAAACATTGGAACTTGGAAATGTCTCCATTATTAAATGTGTTTGCAGGGGTCATTTCGTAGAAAAAGAGGTGCAGGAGCTCATTAGCACAACTCATTAGCATAGCTTGTTTGCAGATGCCACATCCCCTGATATCACCAGAAGTGTGTCAGAAGGCAACACCCACCACTCAGGCTCCACTGGACTGTTTTGGATTGCTAGCTATTTTTTTTGGGGGGGGGGGACGCGCAGATCTGCCCTCACAGAGGAGGGAGAGCTTGTACCTGAAGGCGGACCGGGGGGGGGCCTCTGCAACTTACCTGGCTGCTTCTTGCTCCTCATGGCCCGACTGAGGGCTGCTGGGAGCAGGGCTTGTTGCATGTGCCCGCCCCCTGGGCTCCTTACTGCCGGAGCTCCGCTCCTGTGCGCTCCTGCAGGAAATGACCCCTGTGTGTTAGGATATTGTTCTGGAAGCATGTCTAACTATGTTGTTTTGCATTCCACTGGCCCAAGGACCACTTCCGGTGCCACATTTTCCAGTCAAGCATGCTCCTAAAGGCACAAAACCTCCACAGCCTGTGCTAAGGTGGACAGCAACAGCACAGGTATGGGAAGGGGGGGACAGCTCCTGTCACCTGTGCCCTCTACTACCAGGTTCTGGTTGCCACAGGGGGTGCAAGGTAGTCTGCAGGTGGGCAGCAGTGGAAGTAGTACAGGTGCAGGAGCCTTGTGTTTTTTCTTGTCACCTGTGAAGCCCTTGACTGTCCAGATTTGCCTTTTGCTGCCATGGCGTTAAGAGTGTGGAACGAGACTACCAATTATGTGATGGAGCTCGGTCGGCGGAGTCCATTGGGCGCTTGACGGTGTGACTGAAGTTATGTGGTTATATTTTTTTCTTAATCGGCGTGGGTCAATCACGGCCCTCCGTTTGCAAGACCTGAGCAAGGCTGTTAATAATGGAATGTTCTGGAGGTCGTTCAATTCGTACGGTTGCTCTGAGTCGGAAGCAACTTCGCACCCACAGTTCCAAAGAGCTAGGAAGCTAAGCAGGTCTGTTGTTGCCTTCAACATCCTCTGGGTTGCCCGCCAATTGTAAATGACTTGGGAGTGCTTCTTGGAGTGGAGAAATCGCCCTTTCCTGGAGAAAGGCGCTACAGTTAGTGGAACAACTTCATAAAGTCCAACCCTTGGTGACGCAAGGAAGCCTTACTCCCGGGCTGCTGCTTCAGTGCAGATAGGGGTAGCAGTCAGGTTTTTGGATGGAAGAACAGAGCTGCTACAACCAGGATTTGTCAGAACGAACCAGGATGGGATGAATGTCTGTGAGCAGGAGCCTGGCTTTGCAGACTAAATGCAATGAATGTGTGCATGATAAGCTTTTCACAAATGCCAAATAATGCAGTTTTGATCCACTTTAGTGACCATTTGCAAGTGGATTTTGCTATTTCGCACAGTAAAATCTAGTTGCAAAGTAGATTGAAAGTGCATTATTTAGCGGTGTGAAAATGCTCTGTGCAGTCACACACCACCAACTGCAGTTCCCCATTTTACAGTTTTAAGAAAATCCCTCCTACCGAGGACAGAAACTCCCAGACTGATCCTCATTAAAAGAGCAGTTCCCTTGCACTAATGTTGTGTTTCCTCCTCCAAATGGCCTTTTCTAGGAAGAGAGGTCTGCACAAGCTTCTTAGAGAATGATATATATACACACACAATAAGTACAATTTTCTGGAGGGCAGATTTAGAAAACAGTGCCTTCAAGTCCGTAGGAGGCTTTTTATACATAATAATAGTTCTTGCCTGCTTTTGGTTTGTTAATCTGTAGTTGGTATGCGGGTAATGTACATAGCAACCTACGCTTATGCAGCAGGGTGGTAATTTGATCTTTTTGTTCCACGAGTCGCACCCTAATAACAGAAAAGGGTTCCGTCAGACTCGTTTAGCTCATCTCTGGTGTGTTTTGAGGGAGTTCCGAGTGGTTTTGCCACTCTGCGTTGTGCAAGGCGAGGGTGGGGGGGTGGGAGAGAAGGATGTTAGAGCCACGCTGATTTGGGCAGGAGTAAAAGGCTGTCTTGCATCCGGCTGCTCTGGCCTCAAAGGTGGGTGACAAAACTCAAGGGGTTTCTGGTAGGGTTGCTGACTCCGGGTTGGGAAATAGCTGGAGGCTTTGGGGGTGGAGCCAGGAGAGGGTGTGGTTTGGAGAGGGGAGGGACCTCAGCAGGGTATAGTGCCATAGAGTCCACCTTCCGAAGCGGCCATTTTCTCTAAGGAACTTCTCTCTTAGTCTGAAGATCCCTTTTAATTCTGGGAGATCTCCTGGCCACACCTGGAGGCTGGCAACCCTGGGTCCCCCTTGCAAAGTCGCTTCGCGCGTCTCTCCCGGTATAAAACACAGAAATCTCGGATCGGCTAACACTGAACATTTTGTCTGGGGATCAGTTGTAACGCTGGGAGATCTTTAGGCCCCACCTGGAGGGTGGCAGTCCTTTTTCCTGGGGATGGAAGGAGGAAATGATGCCTCTCCCTCTACCTAAAAAGACGTTATTTGCATAAGGGCAGAAATTCCGCAGGGCCTGTAAGGTGGAGATGTTCCACCGAGCTTTTGGTTGAGGGCAGCAATGTTTTTTCCCCACGGCTGGCACCAATGTTTCCTCTAAGCTGTAGAGTCTTGTGAGCAGAAATTCTGCTTTGTGAGCTACTGGCATTAAGGTTGTGAGTGAGCCATTTGACTGCTGGATAAACTAGTTTGCTCTGGAGCCATCCTTCCTGAGCTAAGACAAAAATGTGTGAGCCGGAGGCTAAAAAGCTGTGAGCTAGTTCACACTAACTCAGCTTAGAGGGTACACTGGCTGGCACCCTCGCTTCCCTTCCCCGCTTCTGAACGGCTGTTACGAGTTCCCTCTCCCCCTGCCCAGAAACTGGCCTGGTAGTCCAGAGTTGGGGTAGAAATCTCCAGTACGCCATCATTACGAACTCCATTCGTGTCTTTAGGTTTTTTAAAAAACACTGTCTTGTAGAATTTTAATGTTTTGTATGTTTTTACGGCATTCCGCCCTTATGTACATCGCCCAGAGCTTGGTGTAAGCTGGGATAGGGTGAATAACAGCAACAACAACAATTTAGAAACACTTCAGATGTTTTCCAGTTGCTTCTTTGTTGAAGTGTGACGTGTTAAAAAAAAAAAGACCTTTGATAAATGCTCTTCCTTCAAATCATTGAATGTTCCAGATTTATGTGTTTTTTTCTCTTGCCAGATTTATGCCCATCTTGTTTCTCCTCTTGCCAGATTTATGTCCGTCTTCCCTCTTACTGACAGTAATTATTTTAAGCGTTCCTTTTTTGCCCGGAGCCGATTTCTGTCATCTCTTGCCAGGGGAAGGAGCCAGGGATCAGCTCTTAACCTGTGGTGATGTTGCGCCATGTGTCTTTCATTAGGCCATCCCGGAGAGCTACATGCCCCACACTTTCCAACATGTTGTCGTAATGGAAACAGTTGCAGCCAGATCCGTGGGAAACCTCAATAGCGAAGCTGCTCTTCCCTGGTGTTCAATACTGTGGCATCTCACGGTTGGAGATGTGGGACTGGTTGGTCTTCAGCCATTCCTGTGGCTATGCAAGCCATAGCCTCAGTTCCCTGAGCTCCCTGAGAGGCTATGCGGTCGGCCTCTTGGTTCTGATTCATTGGCTGCGGTCACACGCAACATTAGCCACGCAAGAGATACAGAAGACAAGCGGAGTTTCCGGTCGCGATCTCACCAGCACATCTGGGAAGCGTAGCGCTTCCGTGGCACAACTGAGGCTTCCTGCCGAAAAAGCGCAGCAAAAAACTAGTACCTTGGAGGTACTAGTTTCCAGAAACTGCGGGGCAAGGGCGGGCGTCTGACCTGAGCTCCCTGAGAGGCTATGCGGTCGGCCTCTTGGTTCTGATTCATTGTTTTGCAGAGGTGTGTCAAAATGGGAGGGTGCTTTTCTAGGAAAAGCTTTCTCTGCCTTCTGCAAGATAAAAGGATCCTCTGTTTTATTTTATTTTTGTGGAAGGACATGTGAACAGGTTCATCTGTTTCAGAGGGATGGGGAGAGGGAGCATTCTTGCATTGCCAGGATTAGAGATGTGAAGGCCTGTAAAAAAACCGTTCCCCCCCCCCCATTTTTTTTCCTAAGC
>NW_015169803.1:558855-560349 GCF_001447785.1 Gekko japonicus | reverse complement strand
TACTTTTAAATAAAAAAAAAAAAAAAAAAAGTTAAATTAGAAATTTTTTTCTTTTTTCCAAAAAATTTCCATCCCCCCCCCCCCGGAAAAAAACGGTTTTTTTCCCGAGCTTCAAAGTTTTCAGAAATTTTATATCTCTAGCGAGATACCAGAGAGACCCTGTGTCGTGCGGCAAAGGTAGGCAAAAGCCGACACAGCATCGTGTAGAAAGATGCCAAGTGTTGCCAGAATGCAGGAGTGTTGTAGTTTGGTGTGAGAGCCAGTTTGGTGTCGCGGTTAAGTGCGCGGACTCTAACCGGGTTTGATTCCCCCACTCCTCCACTCGCACCTGGCTGGAGGACCTTGGGCAGAGATTTCTCTGCCGTCCTCTCCCAGTTTCTGTAACTAAAATGTCAGACTGAGACACCGGGGTATAAATCCAATCTCTTCTTATTCTTCTTGTCCTTCCACTCTGAGCAAGGGTGGTGCTTTTTGGTTTGCTATCAGCGGTGATGCTGCTTAATCCAATCTGATTGGCTGTGTAGTATCATGAGACCTTGCTGACTACATGATCCCTGACTGGCTAGGATCACCTGATGAGGGAGAAGAAAATGGCACTAGAGGGGGGAGAGGCCCAGGGATTGTGAACACACATGGAAAAAAGTATACTTTGGAGCTGGTATTTCACCCTGCCGCCGCTCAAAATGCTATTAAATGCATATTGACATTTAGGAACTGTGGACTGTATCCTTCTGCTTCTAAATCAAACATATCCTGTACAGATGATCCAGAAAGATATTTAGTGGGTTCACAGAAAAAAAAGAAAGAAAACGGCTGTCCAAGTCTTAGTTATAGGAGGAAATAACCACCGATTAAGTTCAGAAGCTGTCTCCAAATTGTAGAAATGTTTGAATCTACAGGGGAAGGTTTAAAAACTCCTCTAAGCGTTGGTTGCTCTGTTCTGTATATACTCTCCCCCAAAATTGGTTTCTTTTGAGCATTGTCTCTAAATTCAGTCACCGTGGAACGATGTGTTCATTTAGTCGCAAACCTCACCATTTGCAAAACTTGCATTTATAGTGTCCAGTGACAGAGAAGCTGAGGAAACTGTCAAAAGCACAATCCAGGAGTGCTACTGAAGCTCCGCTTTTGACGGGGAATTGATGCAACCTGCAATTTAGGTTCCAAAGTCTCTTCCAAATTATATAGGGTGGCTCCGTATGGTGCTCGCTTCTTGCTGCGTCTGCTGCAATCTGGGGGAGCGTTCAAACGGTGGCCTCTTCTCTCAAGCGCTGATGCCTCGTGTACAATGTGCAAATCAGTTCTTTTTTTTAAGCTCCCCGGGGGGGATTTTTTATTGCATATTGCATTTTCTATAAACTACAATGTTTTTTTATTGCATTTTCTATAGACTACAAACTACAATGAAAAAAGGAAGGGGACAAGTACATCTAAGGGAGAAAGGAAAGAAACCACTAATAACTAAAACCCCAAGTATAGGAGATCATTTCAACC
>NW_015169803.1:525554-557579 GCF_001447785.1 Gekko japonicus | reverse complement strand
ATCCTCACAACAACCCACTGAGGCAGGGTTCCCGCTTTTCCCTTGCAGTTCTTTGCTTAACACCACAGGCTTGTTCCTATGTTCTCTTCTCATGTGGACTCTACTGTCAGAAGTCCCTTAGACCGACTCTGCCATCTCTTCTTCGATGGCTGATGTAATGGAAGAGGCTGTGTTAAACAGCCCCCAGGCGACGCTCTCTCTAACACAGTACTTACCTCCTCCTGCTCCTGCTGCTTCCTCCTCTGCCTCCTGTGTGGAGGTCCCCCCCCCGCGAGTATCGTGGGTCCCGCCCCCTTGTTATTCTAGGAACCCAAAATGTTGTGCTCAATTTCTGGACTTTCAGGCTTTGTTTATTTACTTACTTTTTTTATATCCCGTTTTTCACTCCACTGGCGACCCAAAGCGGCTTAGATCATTCCCCCCCCCAAACCCCATTTTATCCTCACAACAACCCACTGAGGCAGGGTTTCCGCTTTTTCCTTGCAGTTCTTTGCTTAACACCACAGGCTTGTTCCTATGTTCTCTTCTCATGTGGACTCTACTGTCAGAAGTCCCTTAGACCGACTCTGCCATCTCTTCTTCGATGGCTGATGTTATGGAAGAGGCTGTATTAAACAGCCCCCAGGCGACGCTCCCTCTAAGCCAGTGTTGGCGAACCTATGGCACGGGTGCCAGAGGCGGCACGCAGAGCCCTCTCTGTGGGCAGCTGGCATTAAAGTTCTGAGCAAGTAATTTGGCTCCTGGACCCATCCTTCCTGAGCTCAGACAAAAATGTCTGAGCCCGAGGCTAAAAAACGGTGAACTGGCTCACACTAACTCAACTTAGAAGAAGAGGAGATAGGATTTATACCCCGCCCTTCACTACCGAAAGGTGTCTCAGAGCGGCATACAAATTTCCCTTCCCCTCCCCACAACAGACACCCTGTGAGGTAGGCAGTGTTCCCTCTAAGCTGAGTTAGTGTGAGCTAGCTCACAGTTTTTTAGCCTCCGGCTCACACGTGTTTGCCTTAGCTCAGGAAGGAGGGCTCCGGAGCAAGGTAATTTATGCAATAGCCAAATCACCTGCTCACAACTTTAATGCCAGTAGCTCACAAAGTAGAATTTTTCCTCACAAGACTCCACAGCTTAGAGGGAACATTGGAATTAGGTGGGGCTGAGAGAGCTCTGACAGAAACTGCTCTTTTTCAAAAGCAGCTCTTATCAGAACTACGGCAGAGGGAACACTGGCTCCAGGTACAGAGTATGATTCGGTCATCCTTAGGGTCAGAGTACAGCTTTTTTAGGGGCACACTGTCTGTAGAAAACAATGCTGAAGATGCCCCCCCACACACACACCTGTAAATTGTTTTGGAGCTATATCAAGAAAAAATTGCTTTCAGACTACAAGAGAGAAGGAAAGAACCCTCAAGCATACAGTTGTCACCCTGCAGGCGGGGCCTGGAGATCCCTTGGAATTGCAGCTGCTCTAGGGCTGCTAGATCTCCGCCGGGGATGGGGCTTTTGTGGGGCATTTCCACATTGCTGGCCAGCTGGCCGGCAGGGAGGGGGGAAATCCCGCCCCCAACTGGCCCGAATGGCAATGTGAGGATGTCACCCGGAAGTGACGTCATCACGTCGCCGGCGTCGTGTGGCTACACTCTAGTTTTTTAGGCACAACTCCTCGGCCTCCTTGCTA
Source organism: Gekko japonicus (assembly GCF_001447785.1). Lineage (NCBI taxonomy): Eukaryota > Metazoa > Chordata > Lepidosauria > Squamata > Gekkonidae > Gekko > Gekko japonicus. Next base: position 555,904 of record NW_015169803.1, on the reverse strand, counting down.
GAAAGAACTTTGCTGGGGGGAAAGTCGCCTTGAGACTGCAGAGGAAAAGGAGTGAGGGCTTAGGTTCCCAACCTCCAGGCAGTGGTTGGAGATTTCCTGCTATTACAACTGATGTCCAGGTGACAGAGGTCAGGTCACCTGCAGAAAATGGCCGCTTTTGATGGAGGAGTCTGTGGGATCATACCCCACTGAAGTCCCTCCCCTCCCCAGACCCCGCCCTCCTCAGGCTCCACCCCCAGGTATTTCCCAACCCTAGCAAGGGCACTCTGACCCCTGCGACTGGCCGGCAGTGCAAGGGCCAAATGACAGAGATGCCATCTCCAGTTGACCAGGGAGCATAGAAGGATTTGCCAAGTGCCGTAGGAGATGAGTCCTGACACCGATCTTCCCCTTTTTCTTAGACCTCCCTTCTTTTATGTATTTGGTGCCAGTTTGGTGTAGTGGTTAAGTGCGCGGACTCTAATCTGGGAGAACCGGGCTTGATTCCCCACTCCTCCACTTGCACCTGCTGGATGACCTTGGGCAAGCTGTAGTTCTGATAAGAGCTGTTCTTGAAAAAGAGCTGTTTCTGTCAGAGCTCTCTGAGCCCCACCTACCTCACCGGGTGTCTGTTGTGGGGAGGGGAAGGGAAAGGAGTTTGTAAGCCGCTCTGAGGCACCTTTGGGTTGTGAAGGGCGGGGTATGAATCCAATCTCCTCCTCCTCTTCCTCCTCCTCCTCCTCCTCCAATGTTACAAGCCCGTGGACTTGTCTCTCTACAGGGCCTTTGCTGCAGCAGCCCCACGGTTATAGAACCGCCTCCCCCAGGGAGGTGCACCTGACCTGCCTCACTTTCGATCTTTAGGAGGAGGCAGTTGAAGACGGTTCTATTTAGGACGGCATTTGAATCATTTAGTTTTTCTAATTTTTGGCTGTCTTGAATTGTGATTTCAAATTGTGGTTGTTAACGTATTTCTACGGTTATTGCGACACGTGTACACTGTACACAACCTTGAGCTCCGTAATGTGGAGAAAGGGGCGGGTAAGTGTTTAAAACAAATAAATGGCAGCAACTTTGGAAGAAAATTGTCTGAAAAATGGGCTGAAAGGGGGGGGGAATGATGGCGGTTCTTGAAAGAGAACAAACCACAGACAGTCTTAACATGGCACAACACAGCGACTAGAATCCATGCATCATTTCTACCAATAAAAGAGGTTTCTACTAGTTGAGGGGATTTTCCTGCCACTGTAGCCCAGATACCGCCCCCCCCCCCGAGACAGGGGGGGATCCCCCGACCAGGAACAGCACCAGGGGGAGTCAAAGGGTGGCCAAAACTGCCTCCCTTTCTGTTAGCAGAAAATTCATATGTGATCCATCCAACCCATTTGTGTTATGACAGCTGATGCGCGAATGAATAATAGTTTTCCTAAGATAGAAGGCTTCTAGGAGAAAATGCCCACTCACATTGTTGCTTTCTGTGTGCCTCTCGCAACTGATGCTTATATCATTCTGAGGACTCGCTCAGAGATTAAATTTATCCCTCTGTATTGCAAGTAAATATTGAGCGCACTCAAGATATGACCGTGGCAACTGTGTTTGTTGACGTTTGTGCCTTCCTTATAGATAAATTTGGGTATCCGATTTTAACATCAGAAAGATGGGCTTAATGAAAGGCAAGTCTGGTGGGTCTAATTTGGCTCTTGTAATATCTTGGGGGAAATTAGAAGGGAAAGTAAACCACTGAACAGTTCTGTTAAAGTGTCCAGTGAATCCTCCACATAATATTTTTGGCTTGGATGCTAAGTAGTTAGATGAAGTTACACATGAAGCCGCCTTGTACCAAACCAGACCATTGGCCTATCGAGAAGAGGAGGAGATTGGATTTATACCCGGCCCTTCACTACCCAAAGGAGTCTCAGAGCGGCTTACAATCCCCTTTCCCTCCCCCTCCCCACAATAGACACCCTGTGTGGTAGGTGGGGCTGAGAGCTCTTTTTAGAACTGCTCATGAGAAAACAGCTCTGAAAGAACTTGTGACTGACCCAAGGCCACACCAGCAGCTGCATGTGGAGGAGTGGGGAATCAAACCCAGTTCTCCCAGGTTAGAGTCCATGCTCTTAACCACTACACCAAACTGGATCGTCTATTCAAACAGGATCATCTATTCAGACTGATGGTGGCTCTCCAGAGTCTCAGGCAAAGGTCTTTCACATCACCTACTGCTTGCTCCTTTTAACTGGAGATGCCAGGGATTGAACCTGGGACCTTTTTCATGCTGAGCAGATGCTCTACCACTGAGGGGCATAACAATGACTTCAAAAGCACGCATGGCGTCCCGTCAAGAGTTTTGATTCCAGTTAATGCCTTTAAGGAGTATTTCCATTAACTCCAACAAGAATGACTCATGGAAGCTGAGCACCACTTGGTGAAAGTTTGTTCTGGTTACTTCCTTTAGAAATGAGAACTGCCTGTCTATAAAATGTACGATGTGAAACTACACCGTTCCTGATAAAGCGATCACTCCTTATGTAATGCTTTCTTTAGGCATTCATTCTGTGATGAAAAGGAGTGGAGACAGCAGGGTAAAACCTGTGACCACAGGAGTGATGTCTTTTGCAACTGGATCTCCATCTCCTCTTTCCAGATGATTCCTTGGGAGTTTCTCCAAATGTTGCTGGAGCGGTGAGGAGCTCTTCTAGGGCTGACAACCTCTAGGTGGGGCCTTAAGGTGGCTCGAGATCTCCTGGAGAGCCAGTTTGGTGTAGTGGTTAAGGGCGCGGACTCTAATCTGGGAGAACTGGGTTTGATTCCCCACTCCTCCACATGCAGCTGCTGGATTACCTTGGTCAAGCCATAGTTCTGTCAGAGCTGTTATCTCAAGGACAGTTCTCTCAGAGCTCTCTCAGCCTCACCTACCTCACAGGGTGTCTGTTGTGGGGAGGGGAAGGGAAAGGCGTTTGTAAGCCGCTCTGAGATTTTGAGTGAAGGGCAGGGTATAAATCCAATCTCTTCTATTCTCCTCTTCTGGAATTACAGCTGGTCTCCAGGTTACAGAAATCAGCTCCCCTGGAGAAAATGGCTGCTTTGGAAGGTGGGTTCTACGGTATACCCCACAGAGGTTCCTGCCTTCCTCAGCCTTCATTCCCTGATCTCCAGGAATTTACCAACCCAAAGCTGGCAACCCGACGGGGTTCCCCTATTTTTGCCCTAATGCCAAACTACAGAACACTTCTCCTAGAGGAAGTGTCTGCTTTGGAGGGTGGGCTCTATGGCATTGTACCCTGCTGAGACCCCTCCCCTCCCCAAGCCCCTCCCTCCCCAGGCTCTACCCCCAAATATCCAGGAATTTCCCAACCTGGAACTGGCAACCCTAATGCCCTTCCCACCTCTCTGAAGAATTTCATGCATCCCTCACAATCGAGCAAATGGATCTTTCCTCCCCATCCCCCATGGAGCTCAAGGCAGTACATGTAGGCTCTGTATAGATAACGCAATCAAAGGCACAAAAAATACCCACAATTCACACCAAACTAGCAAGGCTTACTGACAATGTAAGAATGTTCTTCTGCTCATGATTGGTTGCCCTGCTTAAACTAGTTTGATGTGAATTGTGGATATTTTCCCCTGCATAATATAATGAAGGCTTCTCTATATTGAGCACTAGATGAAGCTGTATGGTACAACTGAAGAAGTATCAACGAAGCAAAGATTGGAATCCGGAGTCTTCAACCTATGTCCTGTGTGCCGGCTTCTTTTGTACACTCTGTGTTGTTGTATGTCACATGTATACACGATATTGTATCTGTACACATTTGTGTTATATAAATATTCTTTGTTCCTTTGCTCTTCAGCATAGTGCCTTTGATTGCGTTATTTACACAGTGCTTTTTTTGGTTGTTATATACTGTACTGTGTTATCACTTTTGTAGTACATGTACAGGCCCTGATCGCGCCCAAGACCACCATTGTTTCTGCAGATTGGTGCATCCTGCACCTTCAGTCCCTGTCCTGGAACGCACACTGCTCTTCAGTATGTTTTGCGTGACCTGGTGTAGTGGTTAGGAGCGCGGACTCTAATCTTAGAGAACTGGGTTTGATTCCCCACTTCGCCACATGCAGCTGCTGGTGTGACCTTGGGCCAGTTACAAGTTCTTTCGGAGCTGTTCTCTCAAGAGCAGTTCTCGAGAGAGCTCTCTCACCCCCACCTACCACCCAAGGGTGTCCGTTGTGGGGAGGGAAAGGGGAAGGGACCGTAAGCCGCTCTGAGACTCCTTTAGGTAGTGAAGGCGGGGTATAAATGCAGTCTCTTCTTTTCTCTCTCTAGTGTTGGTTTCCTGGCTCTGAAGACGTTTGAACTGTTTCTCATTATTTGGGCTTTAATGTGCCTTCTGTAAAATTAACCAAGCAAGGCCATTAGGATCGTATCTGATCACAAAGTGTGTGTTTAATTATCGTTTTATGCTCTGGAGTAATAACACTTAACTCCTGTGAGTAAACACATCACACTTGATTTTGATGCCTGACCTACAGTCCTGCCCTCCCATTCTTCATGCTAAGACGATATCCCAGATGAACCATGTTATGACTTGAGCCAATGTCTTTGTTTCTTGTGGACGGGAATACTTGTTCTGAGTTGCTAAATTGCGTGACAGAAGTTTTGTTGAATGCGACATATTACTGTTCTTCCAGCAGTAACTCAGTAATGTGTGATTGCAATCTGTCGCTGTGGAGTTATAATGCCGTACAGTGACAATGTTGGTTCACACCACAAACAAGCATTTAGTAAAGTGCTAGTTAGGGAACAAGCCACCCCAACAGTTAGGAGAACCTGTTAATACAGAACACCTGTAATTAGCATTGTCTTCGTTAACAGGGCAAAATTATACCGCTACAATTAGGACAGTGCAGCTTTCTTTTTCTCCCTTCTTGTGAAAATACCTTAAGCCTGAAAGGATGGATTTCTTATGGAGTATGTTCTGAACGGGGCAAGCTCACAAGATGCAAAACGGGTCACTAACGAAAGAAGATGACATTTCTTGTTACTGTGTCTTCATGTGCAAAGACTGGTCAAGAGCAATGTTCTCTCTAAGCTGTGGAGTCTTGTGAGCAAAAATTCTACTTTGTGAGCGACTGGCATTAAAGTTGTGAGCAGGTGATTTGGCCACTGCATAAAATAGTTTGCCCTGGAGCCATCCTTCCTGAGCTAAGACAAAAATGTGTGAGCCAGAGGCTAAAAAACGGTGAGCTAGCTCACACTAACTCAGCTTAGAGGGAACACTGGTCAAGAGAAGGTTTTCGTGGGCCGGAAGCAAATATTAAAGACCTGCCAATGTCTGTGTATCAAGGGGCTGTTAAGGGCATGGAAGTGGTCATGTTTGTTGGAAAAATTCTGCAGCTCTATCCGTCACTACTCCTTACAGCAAGCAATGATGTGGAAAATCCAAGGGTGGTCAAAAGAATGGCCTTGGGAATGTAGCGTTCTAGAATGTTCTGCAACAACGGTGCTTATTCCCACTCTGTGTCTTACCACTGGGAACATTTCTCTCCATCTGATATTCCAATATGGAACTGTTTCTGTCTTGACCAGAAAGAAGCTTCAGTATAATTTTTTGAAGAAGATTAACCTAGGGCAAACACTAAATCTGAAAGATAACAGCTTACCACATTTATGGCTGTGAGGTGATTTCTACCATGGAGTACTTTCCAGCTGTGTTGATTGTCGCCAATATAGTATTGTTGCCAATACGATAAATATTTTTTTTGGGGGGGGGGGGAAACCCACTATCTCTTCTGGATCACTGATAGAATCATCATTGATAGAATCTAGAGGAAGTTGTGGAAGGCTGTATTTTAGAAGGAGAGCTATACATTCAGATGGTTAGGTGGTCTCCATTCCCTTAGTTGGGTTGGAACTCTGGTGGAAGATATCAAAAGCCTCCTTCCCCATGAGTAGAATGCAAAGGCTCTTGATTTGCTGCGGGCTAAAAATACCTCGTGTGACATCGTCACAGAATTCCTTAGGTGGCAAGTTACCGACTCAGCACACCCGATGCACGTGCTGACGCTTTTAAACAAGCCAGCAGGTCACCGTGAAAATGGGAACCTCCCCCGTGAGGTATTGCTCAGCCTCGAGGTATGCAACTTGACACGGGTCAGTAAAAATGAGCCAGGCCTTTATCAGTGAACTTGGTTCAGCCAGAAGCAACCCATAGCATATGAGTGGCCCAAAGTGCCCTTGTGGATTTAAATATTTGTTACAAAGCAACGTAGGACACTCCTAGGTGAGTCACATGATGACAGATGAAGCTGTCTTGTGCTGAATCAGACCATTGGTCCTTCAAGGTCAGTATCGTCTACTCAGGCGAGCAGCGGCTCTCCAGGGTCTCAAGAACAGGTCTTTCACATCACCTGCTACCTAGTCCTCTCATCTGGCTATGTCCGGGATTAAACCTGGGACCTTATGCTCTAATGTTAAGCCACCCATGGAACGAAAGAAGCAGGGAAAATGCTCTGAGACGGAAACTTATTTGCCTCTAAAAAAATTTAGCTAATAGTTTTGTAAGTGAGACGAAAAAAGGCTGATGGGTTAACAAAGGCAGTTTCTTACACAAAGATGTATATAATGATCCCCCTCCAAGAGTAATAAATTAAAATATTCCTAAGCAAATTGTCTGACTTCATTGTTCTGACATTTGAATGTGTCGGGTTGGAAGCCAAGATATCTTATTCACATCAGTTAAGCGCATTAAAAAAAGTAATAATAATGCTCCACACCTCTGGCCTGAACTTCTGGTGAAACATTACCAAGCTGTGTGGTTAAGAGGGTGAATCATAATTTCTAGCAGCTGCATCATTATGACATGGTGCGTCCGTGGTTGAATAGAGCAACAGAAGATATAACCTTGTGATAATGAAATAGCTTAATTTCATGCAACATAATGCCAGGACATGCGCTTTAGTCTTGCAGGACTCGTTGATATTGTTTGTGATGGAGTTGCTCTCTAATATTAGCTCACCTAGTAGCAGAAAAGCTCTTTTTTGGTACATTGATAGCATCTCTGTTCTATCGGACAGAAAGAGTTCCTAAAAGATATTTGGAGTTCAGAAATATATGCTGGTGGACAACCTGTTCACGACTGAAGCCTCTTGCCAGATGGCTGGCTTCAAATGTTCACGCTAATTAGTACATGCAAATGAACTAAGGTTGTATCTACTCCCCAGGATAAAAAGCGTACATTACAATGCAGAGATGATTTCCATGTAGCTAACATAATTTGCATTGGTTTGGCACATGGAGACTCGTCTGAGTACCGCCTGATGATGGGCGATGTTTCCCTTCTGTGTGGCTGCTGATGACTTTACCTCTTCCTGCATCTCCACCTACTGTGATTAATGTGCTCAGAAACGGCAAAACTTAAGCTGTAGCTATTTCAATTCTTTTGACCTGGATGGTGTAATGTATTCAGATGCTGCCATGAGTACATTAGGATGTGTGTGAAACATCCCATTGGGAAGCAATGCTAAGCTTCGTCTTGGATAGAGGATTCTAGTCCAAGACTACATGACCAATCACATTCAAGCAAGCTGCAAGCGGGAACGTTTGTGATTGGACCTTATGCGATCAATCTGATAGGTTGTTATCTGTAAAGTAGGAGTGGCTATATTAGCCGGGAATGTTTAAATACGGAGCAGTTTCAATGGGCAAACTGTTCGGGCTATCAGATGTTGTACCGTGTTGGAGAACTGATCGTGAAGAGAATAAACTTGAGTTTTTGGCTGAAATCACTCTCCGACTATTTGTTAAGCTCAGGACTTAACAGATGGCCCAGGCTAGCCCGATCTCGGAAGCGAAGCCCTGTTAGTACTTGGATATGAGACCACCAACAAAATATAGGGTTGCTCCACAGAGGCAGGCAATGGCAAACCACCTCTGAACCAGGGCTGTATTGTCCATAGGGCTGACTAGGCCGAAGCCTAGGGGGCCTGCAGGGACTAGGGACCCATCAATTTTTATTTTTATTTTTTGCAGTTTTTATTTTCTCTTCATAGACAGCCTGTAATATATAACCTCTATTAACAGGACACTTAACTGCTTCCTTATTGCAGTGAAACAAATGGTCTCTTATATTAAGACAATTATCCATTAATTATATTTTAATACATTATTTAAAAATTATGAACGTCAAAATATTGCAGTATTGAACAATTATACCCCCCAAATGTGCATTCCTGAAGAGTTCTATGCGCACAATAAAATATATATTTAAAAATTGTGAATAGAATTCTTCAGGAGACCCTCAAAATGGATACAGGGCTATGTACTGCGGTCTAGTACCTACTGTACAAGGATCAGGCTGACAGCTGTAGTGGGGTGAAAGATTGAAGTGCCAGAGGGCCCCCGAAATACCTGAAAGCCCAGGGGTTCGAACATGGGTTAATACGGCCCTTCTCTGAACAGCTCTTGCCTTGAAAACCCCACGAGATCGCCATAAGTCGGCTGTGACTTCATGTTACTTTCCACTATCGCCATGGTCTCTTGAGGCTAGTTTGAGACTTCTTTCTTTGGTCTTTAAGTAGCCCCTTTCAGCATCCTCTGACATGATCACGAAACCTCTGTTGTCATACCAGTGTATCACCGTTATAATGCTTGGTACAAAATCGGGCTCATATACAGAATCGTTGATGGTTTCCTTAGCATTGATGGAAATGTTGGTATCATTGATGCGGCATCAGTATGAAGTGTGACTCAATGCAGAAGAATCGATCAAGAAGTTACTGAAAAGCCATAGAACTCGTAATTAATAAAATGGCTTCACAGGTTAACTCGAGAGCCAGTTTGGTGTAGTGGTTAAGTGTGCGGACTCTAATCTGGGAGAACCGGGCTTGATTCCCCACTCCTCCACTTGCACCTGCTGGATGACCTTGGGCAAGCCATAGTTCTGAAAAGAGCTGTTCTTGAAAAAGAGCAGTTTTTGTCAGGAGCTGTCTCAGCCCCACCTACCTCACAGTGTGTCTGTTGTGGGGAGGGGAAGGGAAAGGAGTTTGTAAGCCGCTCTGAGACACCTTCGGGTAGTGAAGGGCGGGGTATAAATCCAATTTCTTTTCCTTCTTCTTTGAAGTGGGACCTATTTCTAAATTTACTGTATTCTGGCGACCCACTTGAGCATTTACTGGCATGTATCCTACCATTTCACTGTGCAAAGTTCAAATCCTTCCTCTTGAGACAGTCTTCCTCCGACTTTTCCCTAGCAGATACATGGGCCCACGTTTGAGTATGGTTGCCAGTTCTGGGTTGGGAAGTTCCTAGAGATTGGGTGTGTGTGTCTGGGGAGGGCGGGGTCTGAGGAGGGGAGGGGCCTCAGCAGGATATAAGGCTATAGAGTCCACCCTCCAAAGCAGCCATTTCCTCTAGGAAACTTCTCTCTTTTAGTCTGAAGATCTGGGAAACCTCCTGGCCATACCTGGAGGCTGGCAACCCTGCTTCTGGGGCCCACTTGCAGAGTAGCTCCACATTTATCTCCCAGGATAAAACACAGGAATCTCAGATCAGCTAACACTAAATAAGTGTATATCGTTAATGTTTAGAAATGTATAAAATATATCACAAGATTGAGCAACAGGGTGTATTTCTTGGCCATTCTGTGCATTATTTGCAGAGGCATACTTGCATTTACTATTGAGCCTCTGCTCCAATTTTGCCCTAATTCTCTTCCTCTTCCGGTCTCATCGCCTGCGAGAGAGCCATAATCCTCTTTTGGGTCCTGACCACCAGGATGAAAACAAGTAGATCAATGTAATGGGAATTCAGACTTAGTTGTAAACGATATTGAGGTAGGGGGAAAGTACCGTGGCCCAAGTCAGCTTTCCTACTGAGTTTGCCATTTACTTGGTGAATATCAGAGAGCATCTACATTGCAAACACAGATAAGGAGAACTTCCACTTTTCCTGTTTTGTAGGTCATGAAATTTTCTGGATGAAAACACCTGTGGAATATTGTTCTTTCTCGTATGGTGCTGGGGTTGGTAGCGTAGTCCATTCTATTAGAATTAGTTGATTTGTTGATTTTAAATTGTATTTGTATGTTTTAACATGTTGTAAATCGCCCAGAGCCCTGTGTACTCAGGGATTCAGAAATTGAAAATAATAATAATAATAACAACAACAATAATAACAACAACAACAGTAACAGCAATAATAATAATAATATTCCCATTCCACATGCATCTTCCATGTGTGGAAATGAACCACTCCTATCCCGTGTTCTGGAGTTAAATCGTGCTGTTGTTTTTCCTGTTCCCAAGCAGTAATGCTTTTCATTTATTGAACACAATGGGCGGTATTCTACTGGAGGATGGAGGAAGTTCCTTCAGCCTAAGAAGTATTTATACAGCAAGTAGCTCTTCAGTTGGAAGGACAGCCACCAATGTTGCAGGAAGGCGTCAAAGTTTGCCTGGAGGAGTGATAGGCCACAGGCTCACAGGCCAATAGTACAGGAGAAAATTTAAGTCACTGAGGAGTCAGTAGCTTGAAAGGTATGCTAAAACACTCTGTAAGGGATAGAGGCTCATTATCTCAGAATATTGTAGGAACATGCAACTCAGCATAAGAGCTGTGAGGTCTCTTGAGTTCTCTGTTATTTTACCAAACTGCAGCTCATTGTATGTTTCTTTTGCAGGCAGTGACCGGGAAAAGTTTCGGAAACAAGGATTTTCGTGCTGCTTTGGAAAACGGAGTCCTGCTATGCGAGTAAGTAATGAGATACAGGACTAAAGATAAAGAGGCTTGTTCTCTGGCTGTCTGGGTAATTTAAGGGGCTGGTGGCAGTGATACCCTGAGGTGGGTGGACTCGCACTTCAGGCTTTTGTTTGTTTGCTCCTACCAAACCCACCACCCTCCTGGAGCAGGCTCTCTGACTTGGGAGTCTGGCCCACCTGGCAACACTGTAGAGGTGATGGATTTGCGATGGGATTCTTGTTTAAAGTAAATCAGCAGAGTATTAAAGAGACTGAGTCCATGGTGTGTTTAAACGAATATAAAAGTTTACTATAACCTAGCACGGGAAAAGGTACACAGGATATAAAATAACAAAGAGCTAAAATGGCTACATCCTTACAGCTAAAAGGTAAAACTGGAATGGCATGGCGTCTTCTTCTCAGTCAGAACAAAGAAACACAAAGACGGAAGAGAAGCCATAAAATGCTAATACTTGACACTTTGGTTTCCAATCAGAGTAGCAAACTAGCTCCAAAGTTCCCGGGCATCCTATAATCTAAATAGATTGGTTACAAACAAACATGTGACTTAACAAACATCATTAACCCAGTAAATACTGAAGTGTTTTAACTTGTAACACACCACAGTTTGTGACTAGCCCAGGCTAGCCCAATCTCGTCAGATCATGGAAGGTAAGCAAGGTTGGTCGTGGTTAGTATTTGGATGTCCAGGGTTGCTACGCAGAGGCAGGAGATGGCAAACCACCTCTGAACATCGCTTACCTTGAAAACCCTACAGGGTTGCCATAAATCAGATGTGACTTGATGACAATTTCCACCACCACCACCACCACCACCACCACCCCCACCACCACCAAAGATGTAATAGTAGTGAATACCCTACACGTGGTGGTTAGGAAATCAGCTATGCACACATGGATGCTTACAAACTCAAGTTCTGGCTTCCCTCCTTGTTAGTTTCAACCAGGACTACACTGGCATTGGCACGAATCAGGGTTCATTTTACCCCTTTGTTTCTTGGCCAGGCAGATTCCAACTCTGGTTTCCGTTCCTTTGCCTTGAAAATGTTATGGGGTCGCCATAAGTTGGCTGTGACGTGATAGCTCTTTACACAGAATGAGAAAAGGGAGGTTGGGATTCCTTTAATTTTTAAATTGACAGTAGGCAGGCCTTCCAATAATACCTCTCTTTTGGGCCAGGGTCTTTAGCTTGCAGTACTTTTTGTTATATCTTCTGAAATGGTCTCTAGGGTCATAATTAGCTATGATAAATCTTAGATGCCAATCTTAAATATATTTATGCTTTATTTCTCTCATCTCTCCTATCCGTGACGTGGCTTGCAAAAATTATGTATCAATGCCATTAATAGAATTCAACTGCTGATCATTCTTTTTATATCAAATATGGTATAAAGTTGGGGGGAAATTGAACTTTTTTTGTTCAGTTCTCCGACTCTGTTATTAATATCTTCTTGGCTATAGTGTCAGATATGTTTTTTTTTTAAATTTAAGTTATTTATAGGCCGCCTTTATCACTCGGACTCAAGGTGGATTACACAGTGTCAGTACAAGGGTTGCCAACCTCCAGGTGGTGACTGGAGATCTCCCTCTATTACAAGTGATCTCCAGGTGACAGAGGTCAGTTCGCCTGGAGAAAATGGCTGCTTTGGAAGGTGGACTCTATGGCATGGTACCCCACTGAAGTCCTCCGACCCCACAGTCCTCGGGCTCCACTTCCAGACCTCCAGGGGTTTCCCAACAGGGAGCTGGCGACCCTAGATGATACAATCAACAGGATGGGACAGTCAATAAACAACGCAATAGGATTAGGGTTGTAGAGCCAACCAGAAGTCTAGAAACAGAACTGAAGCAAAACCTAAGTGTTAAAACGACACATTAAAAATGATGCAAAATTACACAGCAGCAGGGGTCATTTCCTGCAGGAGCGCACAGGAGCGGAGCTCCGGCAGTAAAGAGCCCAGGGGGGCGGGCACATGCAACAAGCCCCGCCCCCTGCTCCCAGCAGCCCTCAGCCGGGCCACGAGGAGCAAGAAGCAGCCAGGTAAGTTGCAGAGGGTCCCCCCCGGCCTGCCTTTGGGTACAAGCTCTCCCTCCTCTGTGAGGGCAAATCTGCGTATCCCCCCCTCCATAGCTAGCAATCCAAAACAGTCCAGTGGCACCTTTAAGACCAAGTTCCCCCCTCTGTGAGGACAGATCTGTACCTTCCCCCCCCCCCCCCATAGCTAGCAATCCAACACAGTCCAGTGGAGTCTGAGCGGTGGGTGTTGCCTTCTGACACACTTCTGGTGATGTCAGGGGGTGTGGCGTATGCAAATAAGTTATGCTGATGAGCTCCTGCACCTCTTTTTCTACGAAATGACCCCTGCACAGCAGGATCCTACTTATAGAGTACTATGCATAGTAGTATAGACCACAATCCTTAATCATTTATCCACATAACTTTCTGAAATCAAATCTGTACAGAGCAACCATTTTGCTCCCCCCCGCCCTGCCTAGTGGTGGCAGAAATGCTGAAAATATGGGAACTTCCCAATAGAGGTGCCTTCGTGCCGGGACCTTTGGCCAAAGCCTCCATTTCCTGGCTGGCCTTTTCTGGGCTAGGAGTGGAGCCTCCTATCTTCAAACTGGAACTTGGCAGTTGTGCCAACAGCACTGCCCGCCTAATATATGCAGATTTCTAGTTGATCAACAAGCTCCTTCCAGGGCATTCCTAAATGGCAGGGCTGGACAAGTACTCGAAGATAACCTTGTTCCTTAGTTCAGTCTAATGAGAAAAATGGAAAGGAGGCGAATAGGGGAGGCAGAAACCTGCTGCAAAGGAAGGGGGGAAAGGAAACGATGCAGAGATGTCTTGTAGAGCAGTACAGGATGCGCATTCTGGTTTTACACAGAGGTGGAAGTTTCATATGCATCTGTCTGGGATATAGGTGATGGCCCCACATTCATAACGGAACGCTATACCCAGCTTGAAACGCTCTGATGAGACATGGTGAATCAGGAGGCGAATGCGTTCCGTAATGAGCGTGTCCTTTAATTAGTGGAGCCCTGACCACTCGAAGGAAAGGATTATCAGCTCTTGAAAAAGAGGTGGCTCAAAATGGATGCTATTGAACGTCTGTAGAGATTTGGTTTTGCTGATGCTTTGAAAGCTAGAAGCCCCTGCAGTGACTTTATTAATACATATGCCAATAAAGGTCTGTGTATGTGACTTTATTAATTTAAGGAGGACTCTTTGAACAAGTTTGGAATACTATGGACTACTTAGCATTGTTTCATGTTCTCCTCTGGATACCAATGTGATTAAATAGTGGGCTTCATGTTTGTATTTTTTCGGAGGGATTTACTTCTATGATTGATTATTATTAGGATGATACATAGACATTTATATTGTTATTGTAATTTAGACATTAAGATATTTCAGCACTTTATTCATTAAATACATACATATGTATGTGTATAAAAATAAATTAAAAAATGGTAAATATTTAATGGGATTTATTGTTAGTTATGACATGGTAATGGTTCTATTCTATTACATGATTGTTTGCTGTGATCCCAGTATGTTTTTCCTGCCAACCTAGCAGTTCGAAAGCAAGAAATTGCAAGTAGATAAATAGGTACCACTTCAGTGGGAAGGTAACAGTGTTCCGTGCGCCTTGGTGTTTAGTCACGCCGGCCACATGACTACGGAAATGTCTTCGGACAGCGCTGGCTCTTCGGCTTTGAAACGGAGATGAGCACCGCAACCCTAGAGTTGGATTCGACTGGCTTTCGAGCAAGGGAACCTTTACCTTTACAGTATGTTTATTGCTAGCAGAGACTGGCAAGAGTTTCAGGGTGTAAGCTTTCAAGAGTCAAAACTCCCTTCTTCAGACACCAGTAGAAGTGGAAATCTTATTTTCTCCAAGGGAACTGATTTCTGTCATCTGGAGATCAGTTGTAATTCCAGAAGCTCTCCAGGTGCTACTTGGAGGTTGGCAACACTAGTGCCTGAGGTTGTCCTATAAGAACAGAAGACGAACTGTTGGGTGTTACAAGTTAAAACACTTTCAGTATTTACTGGGTTAATGATGTTTGTTAAGTCACATGTTTGTTTGTAACCAATCTGTTTAGATAATAGAAAGCCCGGGAACTACGGAACTAGTTTGTTGTTCTGATTGGAAACCAAAGTGCCAAGTATTAGCATTTTATGGCTTCTCTTCCCGTCTTAGTGTTCTTTGTTCTGACCAAGAAGAAGAAGCCGTCTATTCTGCCATTTCAGTTTAGCTGTAAGGATGTAGACCATTTAGCTCTTTGTTATTTTATATCCCGTGTACCTTTTCCCCATGCTAGGTTGTAGTAAACTTTTATTCTTTTAAACACACCATGGACTCTGTCTCTTTAATACTCTGCTAACAAACTTTAAATCAAGAATCCTAACATGAACCCTACTGGATCAGATCAGCAGCCTATCGAGTCCAGTTTGACAAGGATGATCGGGGGCCTGGAGACCAAGCCCTGTGAGGAAAGGCTGAGGGACTTGAGAATGTTCAGTCTGGAGAAGAGGAGGCTGGGGGGGGGGATATGATGGCTCTCTTGAAGTATTTGAAGGGCCGTCACTTAGAGGAGGGCAGGGAGCTGTTCTTGTTGGCAGCGGAGGATAGGACTCACAACAATGGGTTTAAATTACAGAGAGAAAAGTACCCAGTGGATACGGGGGGGGGGATGTTTACAGTAAGAGTAGTTCAGCAGTGGAATCGGCTGCCTCGGGAGGTGGTGAGCGCCCCCTCACTGGCAGTCTTCAAGCAACAGTTGGATGAACACTTGTCAGGGATGCTCTAGGCTGATCCTGCATTGAGCAGGGGGTTGGGCTACAGATGGCCTGTATGTCCCCTTCCAACCCTACTATTCTACATAATGGCCAACCAGTTGCGCTGTGATCGGAGATGTGCTACAGCAGTGTGGGAGCAAGTCAAGTCGCGGATTTCCAGAGATGTGGCCTAGTGACACCCCAGCCTCTTCCCCTTTGTTTCCTTTCTCTGCCTGTCTCGTGTGGCTCCTTTTCTCCCTCTAGTACTAATGCGCAGAAATGTCCCTGTTGCCTTCTGTGGAAGGGGAAGGCTGTCTCCATTGAGTCTCTCTGGGGTTGCCAGTCTCCAGGTGGTGGCTGGAGAACTGTTATTACAATTGCTCTCCAGGCAAGAGAGTTCAGTTCACCCGGGAGAAAATGGCCATTTCAGAAGGTGGACTTTATGCAGCTGTGCCCTGTCGAAGTCCCTCCCCTCCCCGAGCCCCACCTTCTTCAGGCTCCACCACCCAAATCTCCAGGTATTTCCTAACCTGGAGATGGCAACTGTAAGTCTCTCTCTCTCCTGTCTTGGTTCTTCTGGCTCTTTTGTCTTCTTGTCTATCTGCGATCTTATGCAAAGTTATGTGAGGGTGGGTAAGTCTGTATGAACATGTAGAGGAGGGAAAGAACAATCAGGTTTCTTACAGAGCCAGTTTGGTGTAGTGGTTAAGCGCGCAGACTCTAATCTGGGAGGACCGGGTTTGATTCCCCACTCCTCCACTTGCACCTGCTGGATGACCTTGGGCAAGCCGTAGTTCTGACAAGGGCTGTTCTTGAAAAAGAGCAGTTTCTGTCAGGAGCTCTCTCAGCCCCACCCACCTCACAGGGTGTCTGTTGTGGGGAGGGGGAGGGGAAGGCGTTTGTAAGCCGCTCTGAGATTCCCTTGGGTAGTGAAGGGCGGGGTACCAATCCAATCTCTTCTTCTTCTCTTCTTATCAGAGAGGCAGGACTGAGAATATGCTCATAAATAACTCAGTGCTTACGTACTTGGGTGTCTGAGCCTTGATGTTCCCAGCAGTGAAATGGCTCTTTATGTTTAAAAATGCTGAAAAGTTGACAATTGAATTATCTGCGTTGAGTGGGTAATCCTGTGCTAAGCACTTGTCTCTCCACATTGGTGTCTATCACCATCTTTGTCTTTGAGGACAGTGTGTACAGTGGTTAGACTATGGAGACCGGGGATCTTAACCTTGTTCACCCGAAAAACTTACCCTTAACCTTGGCCCAAACCTACCTCACACGGTGGTTAGAGTAGAGGACAGGCACTTATTCCACTCTGAGCTCCTTGAAGTAAATTAGAATGAAATAAATTAGAATGTTAACTACAACAGCATCCTACAGTATGGGAAGGTGGAGTTTGTTTCTGGTGCGGAATTCTTTTCTAGATCAGTGATATTGGAAACATTTTGAAGCTGGTAGGCTGCAAAGTCTTCGGAACAAATGAGCAGCCCTTTGATTTGTGTTATGAGAGGAGAGATTTCGAAAGTGTTCATAACTTTCGAAAGTGTTCTTCCTCAGAGCTGAAAAATGCCTAATGGGTGCTTTAGAAATCCCTGCGCCTAATTGTCATGCCATGCATTTGGCCTTCAGAATATGAGGATTTGTGCCATTTGGCGGGTGAGAATCCTCTATCTCTTCTGAAGCATCCATGCATGCTAACAAGCACCCACTTGCGAGTTAACGCGCGTCCTGACTTGGATGATAGTCTTTATGAAATGGAAAGCTTTCTGAGAATGCAAAACTACATTGCTCTACCTTGTTTTGTTCTGCGGCTAGGTTTTATAGACGGGTCGCTTTATAATTTTTAAGTGTTTTATGAGCAAACGGGGGGAAGAGGAATGTTCTTCCTGTAGCTATGCTATTTTGAAACAGTAGATCTTCAGTTATAGTCTCGATTGCCAGATGGTAGATCATAAAGTTGTTTCATCTCTCAGTTTTATGGGTGCCGTGAAAATGGACAGGGATGCCGTGAAAATGGACAGGGGCGTAGTTCCTGTTACTCTTCTGGCAAAGATGAGGGCAACCAGGCCTGTTTCAATCCCGGGAGGGGCCGTGGTTCAGCGGTAGAACATCTGGTTGGCATGCAGAAGGTCCTGAATTCAGTCCTCAACATCTCCAGTTAAAGGATCTGGCAGCTGGTTATGTGAAAAGCCTTCAGTCCCTGGAGAGTCTGAGTAGACGGTACTGACTCTGATAGACGAAGGGTCTGATCCTGTGTTGATCCCAAAATCCCACTTTGCCCAAGATTTGACTGCCGGTGACTGGGCCCTAATTATTATAGACATGGCTCATGCTCTTTAGTAGGGTGTCTCACCGCTGCTTCTTTCAACACAGCTTGGATTACTTCCTCCCTCAGATGTTTAGCACCTACTCGTCCCACTCCACCAACTGGTCCCAGCTAGAAAAGGGGCCCGTGTCAGCCTCGATGCCTCTGAAGCGTGGACAGCTTCTTCCCTTCATCAGGCCTCACCGAGAGACTTCCTCACAACTAGGACCAGTCTCTGCTTCAGTACCACCTTGAGACTGAACCAAACCAGCTGTGGCATCATGGGGGGGAGGGGATACCAAAAGCAATGTCTGATGGTATCAAAAGCTGGTTAGTTGAGACTGAACCAAACCAGCTGTGGCATCCACGTCATGGGGGGAGGGGATACCAAAAGCATACCGTGTCCGATGGTATCAAAAGCTGGTTAAAAGCTGGTTAGATGTTCGAGGGGAGCGACAAGATGCCCTTCCTCTGTCTCCCAGTCCAGGCTGCCCACCAGAAGAGAAAAATCAAGCTGGGATGGAAAGTACTGAAGCATGTATAGGGAATTGGCTTAATCCAGGAGTCTCTGGAGCTGAACCACCACCACCTGATTTACCCAAACAAGGGTTATTGACAGTGGGCTGATAGCGGGAAGTATTGTTGGGTGTTGCTGGGGGGGTTTCTTTCTAGAAGTGTCCTTACCACAATTTCCTTTAAAGTAAGACCACAAGAACATCAAAAGAGCCCTGCTGGATCAGACCAGTGGTTGATATAGTGCAGCCTCCTGTCTCACACAGGGGCCAACCAGTTCCTCTGGAGGGCCAGCAACGGGGCAGAGAGGCCGAGGCCTTCTCCTGAGGTCGCCTCCTGGCTCTGGGATTAGTGCCTCTGAACGTGGAGGTTCCCCTCAGTCCCCATGGCGAGTAGTCACTGATAGACTTATCCTCCATGAATCTACCTAATCCCTTTTTAAAGTTGTTTATTCTTATGCCCTTGAGAGGCAGGGGCCACTTCCTTTCTGAATGAGGAATTCACAACCTCTCAAACCTCTGTGATGATCTGTTATCTGAAATTCGGTGCTTTGAGTTCAATGTCCGAGTAAAGCACATGGCCCTCCATTGGAACACCTTCACCTGTTGCTTGAAGTATCTATATGTTCATTTTAGATACAAACACATATATATGCATCCAAATATATTAGACAAAGCTCAATTTTAAGTTAGTTTTAAATAAATGGCTCAAATAATGTTGAGTGAGACTTGTTTGCAAGAGTTATTAATTTTAGTCATCTGCGAATTCAACCCTAGAGTGAATTTACACTACAACGCATGATTTGACTCGCATCCTTTTTTTTTTGTTTTTGTAGTCTAATTAACAAGATCAAGCCTGGTGTCATTAAGAAGATTAATCATCTGTCAACGCCAATAGCTGGCCTGGTAAGTAATGAAATACTCTTTTTCTTTTTTTGTATTGTCAGCGTTGCCATCTGGATTTTCTTGATTTTTGCCTCCAAATGAATAACATGCTAGCATTGCGGTCTTAAAACAAAAAATAATGATGCGGGCTTAGGTTTTTCATGGCAATGATGCCATGCAACCAAGTACTGGAATTATTGGCTCTTATACTTTTAACAGTTTGATGCTCTGAGCTGGATACAGCAATCTGCAGGTTACAAGGATCGCAGATCTCGCCCTCCTCCCACCGTCCTTTCCCAGCCAAGAGAAGTTAATGCCTGGGATTTCAAGATCCACATGGGCTGAAAGGCCCCATGGTGTTGGCAGGCCCGTAGCTACAGTGGGGCATTTCGGGGCCCTGCCCCCTTAATTAAAAACCCCACCCCACAAATTGTTTGATTCCCCCACTCCTCCACTTGCACCTGGCTGGATGACCTTGGGCAAGCCGTAGTTCTGATAAGGGCTGTTCTTGAAAAAGAGCAGTTTCTGTCAAGAGCTCTCTCAGCCCCACCTACCTCACAGGGTGTCTGTTGTGGGGAGGGGAAGGGAAAGGAGTTTGTAAGCCGCTCTGAGACTCCTTCAGGTAGTGAAGGGCAGGGTATAAATCCAGTCTCTTCTTCTTCTCCAGCACTTTAATCCGCATGTTTCCCAAAGGCTCACAGGAATGCTTTTTAAAAACTCACCACAGCCTAGGTGGTATACAGCAGGACTAGGCTAACAGGACTAGGCTAAGCTTTCTTGCCCTGTGGAAGGAAACTCAAAAGGCAGTTAAATGCCCTCTGAGCTGTTTTTTCCTAGGAACTGACATGTTCACTGCCCTGTCCCTTGAAAAGAAGGGCTAAAAACAGACTCGGAGCCTCCCCCTTTAAAGAAAGGCATTCATATTAATTTAATTAACTGTAATTTCACTGCCCCTTTAAAACATTTAAATGTGCCCCGAACAACAAAAAAATCCTGGCTACGGAACTGGGTGTTGGTGGGAACGAGAAACCCCTCTCCCCTCTTAGCAGTTCCATGATTGGAGCTGCCCGGATGGAAGAGGAGGGGGCGATTTCATTCTCGTCCCTGTCCCCCTCTCCACCGCGGTCTCCCTGTCCTTGTGGCTATTAGTCTGCGTCTGGTCCCGCAGCTTTCCCAGGATTGGAAAGGGGGGAGCTGAATGTAGGAAAGGTCTGTGGCCATTGGTGCTTTCTGCTGACAGATCTCTGGGCCCGACCCTCTTAAAGCAACTTGAACTAGATTTAATTTTTTTACTCTTAATATTGGACCCTTTCACTAAGGAGATACTAATCTTGTCGTAATGCCAAAGTCCAGAGATACTTCCTACTTCCAAACAGGTAAATATTATGGCCAGATTTTGAGGAACTATTCCATTGTGTAGAGCAGTATGGCCTTAGCGGAGGCTATATTTTAAATAGCTCACAAGGAGCAATTCTAAGCGAGGACTACTAAAAAGTGATTTGTTAGTTGATAGGGGCTTACTCTCGGGAAAGTGTTTCAGGATTGCTCTGTTAATCTACCTGCCTGCCTTCGAAAGCTGATATCCAGTCAAGGTTTGTAAGCTGTCTTGGTTCAGTTGAGTAAAATGTTTGTGGTTTCAGCAGGTTGGTTGGTGGTGGTCTTGAATATCTGAAAGTGAGTGATTAGAATCACATAGGAAGGTGGGGAGGGCTCTCGTGGCCTTTGACCTGGAAAGGGGGGGGAATAGAGAGTGCTTTCCTCATGTCTTGCCTGATGATAGTGAATCGGTGGGAAGAGCTTCTGTTCTTGGCTTTTCACCTTTTGTTCCCTTCAAAATGTCATAGTTTTGCTAACAAAAGACAGGCCAATTCTGCATCTAGCATTCGCTCTACGTTTTCTCAACTGGGAAGGAAAAGTGTCCTTCAAAACCACATTCAAATACCTCAGGGCAACGCCATACCGACTGCAAAGTCACCCCTGAACTGCCATAAATCTATCTAGGATACCATAAAACCCAATGATCAAAGAAAGTGAAAGTGGCATGCTGTGTAGAGGGCATCATAAAAAAATCCAGTGATCAAAGAAAACGAAACCAGCATGCAATGCAGAGGGGAATTTCTGTTCCAACGTGGGTTTCATAAAGCAATGGAGGGAAAAGCCAATGCAGAATTGCCCACAGTCTGCTTAGACCATGTAACTCTTATGAGGTGCATTCTCTCAAAAGCTCAACCCCTGAACTGCCATAAATCTTCATATGTCCTCATAAAACCCAATGATCAAAGAAAGTGAAAGTGGCATGCTGTGTAGAGGGCATCATAAAAAAATCCAGTGATCAAAGAAAACGAAACCGGCATGCAATGCAGAGGGGAATTTCTGTTCCACCGTGGGTTTCATAAAGCAATGGAGGGAAAAGCCAATGCAGAATTGCCCACAGTCTGCTTAGACCATGTAACTCTTATGAGGTGCATTCTCTCAAAAGCTGTAGAAACCAAACAGCAGACTGTTTCATTTGTCCTGCTAGGGTAATATGCATAGTGCTAACAGAACCTGTGGAGTGGTTCTGATTGCCGTTTGTCACAAAGTGCATACAGATGTTAATACATCTGGAAATGTTTGAGGAAAATTAATGTATGTGGTTGTCTTAGCAACTTCCATCTGTATGATACCCTTTGCGTAGAACATTCCTTGAATGTTGGGCTTTTAAACCTTAATAATAATAATAATAATAATAATAATAATAATAATAATAATAATAATAATAATCAAATGTGTTTTGAAGCAAGCATTTCCATAACAAAAAGGCTGTTTTCTTCATACAGAGAGGTTGATGTTAAATTCTGACTAAAGGATGTACCTTTAGTATCCACCTTAGTATTGTTGTATGTTATAATATACTTTGATATGCTCAAGCGCTTTGTTCTATCAATCGGTGCTTCGTTTGTTTAGATCATCTCAGGACTGTGTTCTCCATCGCATATGTGTATTTGTTTTTAATCCCTAGTTGGGGGCAGGGGATCCCCTGGTTTGGAGCCCCTCCCCCCGCTTCAGGGCTGTCAGAAAGCATGGGGGGATGGGCCACTGGGCGCTCCATTATACTCTACGGAGACTGGTCCCCATAGGATATAATGGAGAATCAATCCATGGGTATCTGGGGCTCGGGGAGGGGGGGGCGTTTTTTGAGGTAGAGGCACCACATTTTCAGCATGTCTGATGGTGCCTCTCCTGAAAAAACAAACAAACCCAAGTTTCAAAAAGAGTAGACCAGGGGGTCAAATTCTTTGAGCCTCAAAAGAAGGTGCTCCCTCCTCCGTTATTCCAAAAGGAGGGAAAGCATTTAAAAGGAATGGTTTTGAAAGGAATGCTTAAATGTGATGGCCAGAACTCCCTTCCGGCTTGTTGGACTCACCTGGCAACCCTAGTGATATAGGGCTGCCAAGTGGGGGCGGGTGGCGGGTAAACCCCCGCTTCGGAGGCCCGATTTCCGCTGCCGCGGAATCGGGCCCCGGGGGGAACTCCGCCCCTGCGTGCGCGTCACCTGGAAGTGACGCAGGCACGGTGGGGGCGGGGCCACAGCCATACAAGCTTTGCACGCGCTCGCACACCCGATGACGGCCGGGAGCCCCCCGCTCCCGGCGAAGACTCACTTGGCAACCCTATAGTGATATCACAAATGTGATGTCACATCCTTGCTCCTGGCTCCACCCCCAAAGTCCCCAGATATTTCCTGAGTCAGACCTGGCAACCCTAGGGTGCGTCCTGAGTGGCTGTTCATGGTGGAACCACAGACACCATTTTATGGACTTGTCTGGCGGGAGCTGGTCCATGGGGTCGCGAAGAGTCGGACTCAACTGTGCGACTGAACAACAACAACTGCGACCATTCCGTAGAGCAGTGCAGCTAGGGTGATCGAGGGTCACAGGTGCCATATAAAATGAACATACTCCCCCCCACACTACGTAGCACTGTCAAGGGATTAGACTGTGTTATGTTTGGCAGCGGCAACTGGAGTCTTGACAAGCTATGTTAAGTCCGAACAAAGGGCTTTGGGGTGTTTTCTTTTTTAGTTAGAAGTGAGTTGTGGTGCGTCTCACTTTCATCCCGGCAGTCTTCGAAGAGCATGCTAGCAGGCCAGCAGTGAGTGATCAGCCCTGACAGACAGTGGGCGGATGAGGCACGTTTGAAATCCGCCATACCCTGAATACTTCCTGGGCACTGCTATGCCTAACCTAGGTTCAGGTATTTTTCAGGGTGTATTTCTTGTCCAGCAGTGGTTTCCTGGTTGAATGTCTGTGCCATCACTGCTGATTGTCGGCATTCTCTTTTGTTCATACCCCACTGGCACAAATGTAGGCTCTCAAAGGCTGTGGTGAGTGAGGTCTCACCATCCTTGCGCGTTGCTAATTTTTAAGTGACTGGTAGAGATAAAGACTAGAGCAGGGGCTCGCAGGGTGGTGCCCATGGGTGCCGTGGCACCTGGTGACACCTTTCTTGGTGCCAGTCAAGTATTTTTAGAAGGTGTATGTGGTAGGGATGCCAGTCTCCAGGTGGGACCTGGGGATCCCCGGAAATTACAGCTCATCAACAGGCTACAGAGAACAGTTCCCCTGGAGAAAATAGATACTTTGGAGGGTGGACTCTGTGGCGTTGTACCCCACTGGGGTCCCTGTCTTCCCCAGGCTCCACCCCCAAATGTGGGAGAACTGGGTTTGATTCCCCACTCCTCCACTTGCAGCTGCTGGATGACCTTGGGCAAGCCATAGTTCTGACAAGAGCTGTTCTTGAAAAAGAGCAGTTTCTGTCAGAGCTCTCTCAGCCCCACCTCCCTCACAGGGTGTCTGTTGTGGGGAGGGAAAGGGAAAGGAGTTTGTCAGCCGCTCTGAGACACTTTGGGTAGTGAAGGGTGGGGTATCAATCCAATCTCTTCTCTTCTTCTTCTTCCAAGAGTTTCCCAACCTGGATCTGGCAACCCTACCCTCCCATTCCCTCCTGGTGGCCAAGAGGGACCTGGCAAGCCTAGTGCGGGGCCAGGTAGGGCTCTTGCCTAGCAGGGCTGCTGACTGGCCATTAGAGGTTTGATTGGCTGTGCAAATTTTTAGCAACATTGCTTTGAAAAGCAGCTGCCACCATAGCACAAGGATCTTCACTTGTGATCGAAGATAAGCTGTGGCAGCCATTTTGTGTCTAGCTCTGCCTTCCGTGGCAGCCATTTTGTGGCTGAACTCACCACATCATGCCAGAATTCCAAGGGTTCCTGCAGGCTGAAAAATGGTTTGGGATCTCTGGGAAAGAGAGGGAAATGGACTCCTTCCCCTTTTGTAATCTGTTGCCTAAAGAGGATAGCTCCATGTCTCTAATTCCTGAGGCTGAATGGTTCTTTCGGGGGTGGGGGGACCGGGACGGACGGACATACACGCTTATTCAGGTGCAGCTAGACCTGGATTCGAGGGTTCAGAATGAAAGTGTTGTGGCTTCATTTTTTTTTTGGTTTCATGGATGTCAAACGGATGCCATTGTGTGGAAGAAGAAAAAAAAGCCTCGTCTTCAGAAATGGCAATAGCCAGCGGTTGATTTAGGAAGATGGGAAGGGGAGAGGGGGGGGGGGGGGGGGGGGGATGGGGGACCACCAAAAGTAAACAGGCATAGAGGACTGTTTCATACACCGATCAAAGGCACACTTCGTGTGCGCGAGAGTTTGACACACACTTTAAGCACACTGCTGCCATCACTGCCATGTGGTGGCCCAATTAGGGATGGCTTACCAGAATCTTCAGTTCAGCGCATTGGTCTGTAGTGTGGCTTTGTGACAGTAAGTCAGTTTGATCTGAACCTTATAGAGGTGGATTAGTGTCTGGGAATTTTGGCCTTCCCAAGTCTTGTGATCACCCCCCCCCCATCCCTATATACTGCCAAGACAATAAGTAATCCTTATACATCTGCGATGCCTGATGAGCCACAAAGGCTTTTTTGTCTTCCCGATATATATATAAAAAACCCCAAAGGCCTTTTTATAGGCTATACTTTCCCCCCCTAATAAAAGGTACGCCACAGTAGTTTGGTTACAACGTGCAGCTCCAAGCTCCTGAATTATCATGAGTTTTTATGGTCAGCATAATGGATTCCTTATGTATAAAAGAGCGTATTTATAGCTTTGAAAATCTCTAGTTTGTAGCACGGGGAGTGCTTTCCCCCCTAAATATATTTTTTCTAGAATTACGCCATACAGTCGTTAAAGGGGTGGTAAAATAGTAACACAAAAGTGTTTTAGATGCTTAAGGCACGAAAGGGTATTGATCAGAGTTTGTAATCCTTAAAAACAATGTTGAAAAGTGTCTAAGAACAGTGGAATGTCTTGCGAAGGAAGACGTTTTCCCCCAAAGGCCAAATGTGAGGTTTTTACCAATGAGCCTGCTTAAATTATCTCCCTCATTTCTTCCCTAATCCCCTTCCTGGGTTCTGCATGCTTCATGCACAACTTCATTCAGTGTAGTGGATGGGGAACTGAACGCTTCCTGGGGGTCAAAATCTTGGTTTACCAACTCTGGCCTTGGGAAATTATTGAAGATTTGGGGGTGGTGCCTGTGGAGGTGGGGAGTTTGGGGAGGAATTTCATCTAGGTCTATAGTATACCAATACGCAGAGGTTCCCAAACTTCTTTGGCCTACCGCTCCCTTTTCAGAAAAAAAAAAATTACTCAGTGCCCCCCTGGAAATCTACCTTCAAGAAGTGGACAAAAAGATGCAGTGACAAATTCGCACATAGTAAAGAAAGATGTTGTAAGTAAAGAAAGATGTTGTTGGCCTGAAGCCAGAGGCCACCAGCAACCACCACACAATAGCCCGGCAGCCACACCAGTCTTACGAGGGTGCACACGCATTTGCACTTTGCAGATGCATGGCTGTGATTGGCTGTGGGGATACCCCTCCCCC
Source organism: Gekko japonicus (assembly GCF_001447785.1). Taxonomy (NCBI): domain Eukaryota; kingdom Metazoa; phylum Chordata; class Lepidosauria; order Squamata; family Gekkonidae; genus Gekko; species Gekko japonicus. The sequence goes on along the minus strand of NW_015169803.1, from coordinate 529,754 downwards.
TCCCTCCCTGATCCCAGGGAAGACCAGGAGAAGGCAGGAAAAGGCTGCTTTAGATTGGTTCTGGGCTCTTCTTTCTTTATGCTTTCACCTGTAGTGTATTCAATAGCTGTCGTTGAATACCTAAACATCTATGCGAATCACATCATAGAAACACAATGTTAAGCTTCGTCCTGGGCTAGGATCCTCCTGCACCCAATCGCATGGCTAGCCCAGGAAGAACCGACCAATCGCACATCAGCATGGTCCCCGAGCGGGAACATCGATGATTGGTCATTATGAAGACAATCTCATTGGTTGATAATGTACAGTAAGGGCGTGGCTATATTAGCCGGGAGAGTTTAAAAAGGGAACAACTTTAATGCAAAAGCTGTTCTGGTTATCTGATGTTGATCCGTGTTGGAGTTGTGTTCGAGTTGAAGAATAAAGCTGTGTTCTTTGCTGAATCACTCTCCGACTTATTTGTTAAGCGAGCGACTGAACACCACCGCCCCCTTATTTTTATTCAACGCCCCCCCCAATTGCACCTAAGGCTCCTATCGCCCACCTGGATTGTTCCAGCGCCCCCTGGGGGCAGTATTGCCCACTTTAGGAGCCAGTGCCATACAGTCTGCCTTCCCGAGTTCCCATTGTCTCCAGGGGAACCGATCTCCTCAGAATGGCGATCAGTTGTAATTCTGAGAGAACTCCAGGTCCTACCTGGAGGCTGGCAGCCCAGTCAAAAGCCCATGTTGCCCATGGCCTTGAACAAGTCATTCTCGGTTCACTGTCTGTTAGGGTTGCCAGCTTCTGCTTGGGAAGTTCCTGGGGATTTGGGGAAGGCGGCGTTTGGAGAGGGAGCCCTCTGGGGATATGATTCCATACAGTTTACCCTCCACAGCTCCCATTTCCTCCCGGGGGACTGCTCTGTCTTGAATGGAGATCAGTTGTAATTCTGGATCTCCAGCCACCACCTGGAGGTTGGCAACTGAGGCTCTTTCTGTAGCAGGAGCTCCTTTGCATATTAGGCGACACACCCCTAATGTAGCCAATCCTCCAAGAGCTTACAGCAGCCTCTGTAAGAAGAGCTCTGTAAGCTCTTGGAGGATTGGCTATTAGGGGTGTGTCGCCTAATATGCAGAGGAGCTCCTGCTACTAAAAGAGCCCTGTTGGCAACTCTACTGACTATACAGAGAAGGTACAACTTGCCTTCAGAACAGCACGGCTAGGACAAACACTCGCATGTTAAATGTACTATGTAAATAGCGATTCTCCAAAATGCAGGCGACCTGCCAGTCGCAACTCAACAACCCCATGCACATAATTCTCTATGCCTGGGTACACTTGAGTATTTCTCTTCCTGTGCAGCTGCAGGGATCAGTTTTCAGTAGGTGGCTGTAGCAATTCCAAGAGAGGTTTCTTAAGGAAGAGCTGCCTTTTGGAGCTTGCGTGTGTCTCCCTTTCTTCAAACAAAATAAGGTGGCAGGAAATATTAAATATATTTTTAAATGTTGAAGGCAGCCGGACTTACAAGCTGTGGAGTCTTGTGAGCAAAAATTCGACTTTCTGAACTACTGGCATTAAAGTTGTGAGCGAGCGATTTGGCTACTGTATGAATTAGTTTGCTCTGGAGTCATCCTTCCTGAGCTACGGAAAAAATGTGTGAGCCGGAGGCTAGAAGACTGTGAGCTAGCTCACACTTAACTCATCTTAGAGGGAACACTGGTCGTATTATGCTCTCTTTGAATCATGGGTGTTCTTTCTGTTTAGCTTTCCATGAATTTATCTGAAGTGTCTTTTCAAGCCCGTTTCCCACATCACCACATGCTGTGGGTGTGATTTCCATGTTATGTGTCCTGTGAATCTGGTTGGCAGGCAGTGCCTCTTGGCAACTGGCAGGAGGGATTGGGGTGGCAGAATCCTAGGAGGAAAATTTTAAAGAAAAATAAGGCTTCCGCTACTTACCGGAGGTTCTGACCACAGAATCCCTGGCGATTCCTAGAACAACCCTGAAGCGACAGGGGTAGATTACCATAGAGTTTCTAGTGATTGCTAGAGCTATCTTTAGTTGTGAAGTAGTTCAGTTGGTGGCCCAGAGTTCTAGTATTACAAGAGAGTGAGAAGCAAATCTCTGCATCATTCATAATTCCACAAATCTTATATCATTAGGCGTGCTGGCCTTCAGATGGGACCTGGGGATACCCTGAATTACAGCTCACCTCCAGACTACAGAGGTCAGAACCCCTGGAGGAAATGGATGCTTTGGAGGGTGTACGCTATGGCGTTGTGCCCCACTGACGTCCTTATCCTCAGGCTCCATCCCCAAATCTCCAGGAGTTTCCCAACCTGGACCTGGCATCCCTACCCCCCACCGTTTGCACTACTCACTTTTCTCTTGTGCGTGTTCACAGCATGATTGTCTCAGACAGTCGAAATGGGATATGTGGATTAGGAAAGCCCGTTAAGGATCACAATGCATGTGGTTACATAGCTAAGTGACATCAGAATTATTCAAGGCTGTGTGGACTGGGACAACTAGTTAGCAATCCCAAAACGAATGGTTACGTAGTTACATGACAATGCGATCATATGGGGCTGTGTGTTAATGTTGCTGGGTTAAGGCTGACGTTAACGACGTTAATGTTAATACTCTCTTCCCATTTTGTAAAACGGCTGTAGTCGGATGTGCGCTTTTCAGTGGTTGCAGGTATAACTGTTCATTTCACGTTCAGGGCTGGTGGAAAAGGGTAGAAGATCAGAAAAATATGCTAAATGACTCTACACAAATACATTATCTGGTCAGGAAAGGAAAAAGGAAGCATATAATACACTCAAGGAAACCGTTCACTTTTTAAAAAAGAGATTGGGTTATGCAAATGCATTAAATGGAGTTTCAGTATTTATTTTTAAGTACATTTTACTCCAGCCTTCCTCAAAGGAGCTCAAGGTGGCGTTACATCATTCGGACCTCACAACAACCCTGTGAGGTGGGTCTGGCTGAGAGTGTGTGACTGGCCCAAGGTCACCCAGCGAGCTCCCATGGCAGAGTGGGGATTTGAACCTGGGTCTCCCAGATCCTAAGTCCAGCCCTGCCCCAAGGTAAAGGTTTCCCTTGCTCGAAAGCCAGCCGAATCCGACTCTAGGGGGCTGTGTTCATCTTTGTTTCCAAGCTGAAGAGCCAGCACTGTCCGAAGACTTCTCCGTGGTTGTGTGGCAGGGCATGACTAAAAATTGAGGCGCACGGAACACTCTTACCTTCCCACCGAAGCGGTACCTATTTATCTACTTGCAGTTTCTTGCTTTCGAACTGCTAGGTTGGCAGGAGCTGGGGCCAGAGAGGGGAGCTCACTCCGTCAGGCATCAGGGCTGTTTTTTAAAAAGGAGTAAAGTACTAGAATGGTGGAAGATGCTTATGGAAAATACTTAAAATTGGAGCTCTTTGTGGGGGCTTGCTAACTTTAGTTCATAAGAACTGCTGTTTTGGACGAATCCATTTCATACATCTGACAGAGTGGGTTGTACCCTACAGAAGCTTATGCTTCAATAAATCCGTTAATCTTTAAGATTCCACAAGACTCCTTTTTGTGTCTTGGCTGCAACAGACTGATAAGTGTACCACACTGGAATTTGTAACCTTCTCATACAGAATTTAGATCGTAAACATTCTTTTGCTGATGGCTTCAATCTCTGAGCAGCTTTATTTAGGAGGCTTTATGTATAGATGGTTGGAATTCCAGCTACAAGTTCAGGTGAAGGTTAAACTAATGTCTGCTAAAAAAACAACAATAATAAAAGTACATGTTCATGGAGATGATATATTCATGGCTATTAATTTTTTTTTTAAAAGTCTTGTTGCAAGTTTAACGGAATCTTACCTATGATGCCTTTCCACTGGGAAAATCAGTTCGTCGGTCAAATAGTTTATTGTATTGAGCTGCGGTGGCTCAAGTGGTTAAGACACTGAACTGCAGGCTGTGGAAGGTCAGTAGTTCAGCAGTTCGAGACCCGGGTGCCGCATGATGGAGTGAGCTCCCATCGCTAGTTCTAGCTCCTGCCAACCTAGCGGTTCGAAAGCAAGAAATTGCAAGTAGATAAATAGGTACCACTTCGGTGGGAAGGGAACAGCATTCCGTGCGCCTTGGTGTTTAGTCATGCCGGCCACATGACCACGGAAACGTCTTCGGACAGCGCTGGCTCTTCGGCTTTGAAACAGAGATGAGCACC
>NW_015169803.1:499173-525231 GCF_001447785.1 Gekko japonicus | reverse complement strand
GCTAGTTCTAGCTCCTGCCAACCTAGCGGTTCGAAAGCAAGAAATTGCAAGTAGATAAATAGGGACCACTTCGGTGGGAAGGGAACAGCGTTCCGTGCGCCTTGGTGTTTAGTCATGCCGGCCACATCACCACGGAAACGTCTTCGGACAGCGCTGGCTCTTCGGCTTTGAAACGGAGATGAGCACTGCAACCCTAGAGTCGGATTCGACTGGCTTTCGAGCAAGGGAACCTTTACCTTTTATATAACCATAGGCAGGGCTTTTTTTTGAGAAAAAGCCCCGCAGGAACTAATTAGCATAATAGGCCATACCCAACAGCAGGAACTCAGTAGCATATTAGGCCACACCCCTGACAGCACAGCTTATTAGCAATTCAGGGATCAATGGTATTAGCCCACACCCCCATGTTATCAGAAGTGTGGTCATCCAGCCACACCCACCTTTTGCTTCTTATTCTGTTAACGTTGTCTGTTGTCAAAACCCAGGGCTTTTTTTGGAGCAGGAACTCCTTCGCATGTTAGGCCACACACCCCTAATGTAGCCAGTCCTAATGACTTTCTGCTGTTGGGTGTGGTCTATTATGCTAATGAGTTCCTGCCAGGCGTGGCCAACTTGGGAGCCAGCTGGAACTCCATTCCTGTGCGTTCCTGCCCAAAAATAGCCCTGCCCATAGGCCATTACAAGTTGAGATGCCACAAAATACAGTGATAAATAAAACCGTAAAACTAGAATATAAAAATTTGCAATTAAAACAGGTTAAAACTTAAGAGACTACGTTTTCAAGAAACCGCCCTCAACAATACCCTCTCAGACCTTGGCTGATCCTGCGTTGGCTTTTCCCTCCATTGTTTTACCAAACCCACACTGGAACAGAAAAGGTGCAGCTCAAAACCATATTCAAATACGCCGTGGCAACGCCATACTGACTGCAAAGTCACCCTTGAACAGCCATAAATCTATGTGGGAAGTACCATAAAACCCGATGATCAAAGAAAGTGGAATGCAGTGTAGAGGGGGATTTCTGTTTCAGGGTGGGTTTGGTATAACAACAGAGGGGAAAGCCAGTGCAGAATCCCCTATGGTCGGATAGCAGGGATACAGTCTTCTGGTCTACAGAATATGGGTTTCTGGCAGATAGAATTCCTGCCAAAAATTTAACCCTGGAGTTAGTATATAACGGGCAAAATAAGATATAATGGGTTACGTTCTCTGGTGTAAGCGATCCACAGACACAGAGACGTTGGTGATAAACTAACTTCATACTAGGCTTGCCAAGTCCCCCCGGTCCCGGTGGATCGGGCCTTGGAGGGAACCCCACCCCCAAAGTATGTGACGTGCACGTCACCCGGAAGTGACGCGACCACGCCACCCGGAAGTGACTCGACCACGCCGGGCATGCTGAGGGGGGGCGGGGCCACGGTCATCCGAGGGAAAACTATGGTTTTCCCTCGGATGGTCATGGCCCCGCCCCTAGCATGCCCAGTGTGATCACGTCACTTCTGGGTGACGTGGTTGTGGCGTGCGCGCTCCAGGAAAGAGCTGGGAGTCCCCCACTCCAGCGAAAGGTAATACTTGGCAACTCTACTTCATACTCTCAAAGGTCTTGGGAAAATCAGAAGGACAAAAACAGCAGCTTTTCTTATTCCACATCAGAAGCAGGGGTGTAATCTCAGTTGGCCAGGCTCTGGGCATGGGAGGCTTGCCCGTCCTCCCAGTTCAGGCAGGGCATCCCCTGCCCCCTGTTGCCCACCAATGCCCCAAGTGGCGATGTGGGGGGGGGAATAAAAGCCATTGGTCGTGTCCCTGTGTCACTTCCAGGGAAAACCTGGAAGTGACATGGGGTAGGTAGCTCTAGGAATTGTCAGAAACTCTGTGGCTTTACTGCCCCGTGCCCTTGCCCCCAGCCCCTCCCACCAGCTCCCAGGCTCAGCCCAGTTTATGACTGGAAGGAAGTGTGTGCATGAAAAGCAAAACCGCTGACGGTTTTATTTTATTTAGGGCGTTTTTATTTATTTAAAACATTTTGTTCACTGCCTTCCTTCTATACACAGCTCAAGGCAGCTTTACAAGATAGACAAAATACATAAAACAGATACTTTTTAAAAAAACAGAATTTGAAATCATAATTGAGGACTACTAGTAAATTAATCAAATGCAGTCTTAAATACAACCATCTTCAGCTGCCTCCTAAAGGCTGAAAGTGAGGGGGGCCAGGCGCACCTCCCTGGGGCGGTTGTTCCATAATTGTGGGGCTGCTGCTGAAAAGGCCGTCTCTCATGGACCTACCCAAGGACCTTCTTTGATTGATGGGGCAGTCGTGAGGGCCTCCTCCCTGTGATCTTAATTCCTGGGACCGAGGCAGGTTGCAGTGATCTTACAAAATCACCATAGAACGAAACAGGCCAATTGAACCTGATATATAACGTAAATCAATCAACAGGAAAACCTTAATATACTTTTAGTGGCAAGAAAATGGAAGACAGATAAAGTACCCACAAAAGAGGACTTATCTATTAAACTCATGGAGTTAGCACAAATGGACAATTTGAGTCTAATATTACAAGATAAAGACCAAAAATGTCAAGGTGGTTTAGGGTATATGAATGGTTAGATCGTCAAAGGGACTGACAAGGATGTATAGTGGTTTTTATAATGCACTAAGACGGAAATATAAACTTTCAACTCTAAAAATTCGTGTAATCTAACATGATGAAGCATGAAATGTTATGAAAAACTTTTCAAAAATAAAAGCTTTTTTTTAAAAAAAACCAGGAAAACCTTAATATACTTGAAGGCCAGCTAAGTAATTCAGTCTTGCATTGCTATCAAAATGCTAATAACGTGGAGGCCTTCCTGACCCACGTCTGCCAGCACTGGAGCTCTCTTCATGGTGGTTTCTGTGTGGTGGAATTGCCTTCCTGAGCTGATCTAATCTAGCTTCATAATGGAACTCAACTGATGAGTGAAGAGGCAGTCCTGAAGATACGTGGGCCCTAGGCCGTAAAGAGGTTTAAAGAGGTAAACGTATCAGGTGTTCTCTAGTGGTGGGCAAACTCCCAGTAATTGTTTCCCACTTATCCAGTTGGTGGGCAGAAGTAGGCTAGCAAAACAGGGTGGGCAGTGGTCTTTATTGGCACGCAGTTACATCACTTCCGGTGCGACATGGAACTGCTGACATCAATCTGGGCAACTGCTAGAGTAATGCCGGCACTTCCGGGTCACGCCGGAAGTGACATCATCACACCCCGACAAAGATCAGTGCCTCCGCTGTAAGTGCCCTCCTCTGCCATCTCCTGCCCGTTGCTGGGCCGTGCCCGACAACCCCTATATATTGAGCGCCTAGAAGTGGACAAGGAAACAAATGGACAATCAATGCAGTGATTGAAACACTGTTGTACTATGAATTGTGGTTTGCTGGAGATGTTAAGTGAGGAATGCCCCAACATTCTGCATGAGCCTGATGCTTTTGATCGCAAGGGCTGCACCAAGTAGAGTGCAGTACGGTAGTTCCTACACCATGGATCAGTGTGACTAGATAGTCATCATCTCCCATTCAAGTACTAACCAAGGCTGACCCTGCTTAGTTTCCGAGATCTGATGAGGTTGGGCTAGCCGGGGATATCCATGTTGGGACAGGAGGCAGCGGTGGCAGCTACTGTTTTGTGCCCAGGCTCAGCACTGCCTCCCCTCCTCCCAGGGCACACTGTTTGCCCTGGGAGGAGCGCCCCACCCCAGACCAAAGCGGCAGCAGCAGTGGCTGCTTCCTGCTTGGCGCTGTGTTGGCACTTCCTTCTCCTTAGAGCTTGGGTTACAGTCAAGTATTTTCATTGACTGTTCTGGGAAAACACTGAAAAAAATACCAAACATTTAGATGTCTGGTGTGTTTCCCCCCCAGTTTTTCTCTTGGACAGGCAGTTAAAATACCGGACTGTCCAGGTCAATACCTGACATCTGTCAACTCTACTCCTTTCTGTTCTACGTTTTAATGTTTGGTGTAGTGGTTAAGAAGGGCGGACTCTGATCTGGAGAACCAGGTTTGATTCCCCGCTCCTCCACATGCAGCTGCTGAGTGACTTTGGGTCAGTCACAAGTTCTCTCAGAGCTGTTCTCTCAAGAACAGTCCTCAAAAGAGCTCTCTCAGCCCCACGTACCTCACGGGGTGTCTGTTGTAGGGAGAGGAAGGGAAGGAGATTGTAAGTCACTCTGAGACTCTGAAGGGTGGGGTATAAATCCAGTCTCTCTCTCTCCTCTCCTCTCCTCTTCTGTGTGCATTTTATTGATTGTATGTGTATTTTAAATTGGTTTTAATTGTTTGAATGCTGTGTTTTTGTTTGGCTTTACTTTTTTTAAAGATTGTTTTCATTATGTATGTTTTTAATCTGTTAGCTGCTTTGGTGGCCCTGGTGAGGGCAGAAAGGTGGGGTATAAATTCTATAACTAAATACAATCAAAGATAATTATAATCCACTAAAATTGGAGAACCAGTATACCCTCCAGGGCCGTGGCCTTATCGACCAGCATCACTTCTGTCTTGTCTTGATTCAACTTTAATTTGGTCTCAGTCACATGACCGTGGCTGACAGCCATTGGCTGGGAACAGAGGTAACAGCCTCTGGGGGCGTAGATAAAAAGCATGAGTGTATTGATGACTCATTTCTCCAAAGCTATAGACAGACTCCTCCAAAGGTTTCACACCAGTATTGAAAAACAGTACAGAACGCACAACCCTGGGGCAGGGGCAGGAAAAATCTTGTTGGTTAACATTTTTAATGTAAATAATAACACTGTAGGGCAGGGGTGTCAAACATGCGGCCCGGGGGCCAAACCAGGCCCCCGGAGGGCTTTTATCAAGGCCCGCAGTGGAACTGGCTGTCTTCTGCTTCTTCTTCCAGTTCCGCTGCTGCTGCGTCATCGTAGGTTTGCAGCTTACAGATAAAACACCTGAACAGCATACTCAAGATTGCAATAGCACAGACATTTTGATGCAATAATTCAGAGCAAGAGGTGTCGGTTACCAGACACTGTTAAATAAACAAAATATTGCAAGAGTGCTAATGTTTTAAGCATGTTTTTATTTTAAGTAAAAAAACCACACCTTTGTGTTTGTGTCCTTTATAAAGTTTATATCTCTGCTACCTGGCATTATATTTTATGACACACATGGCCCAGCCCAACAAGGTCTCATTTATGTCAGATCCTGCCCTCATAACAAATGAGTTCGACACCCCTGCTCTAGGGCATATGCTTGTCAAGCAAGGATTCAGTGGCTCCAGTATACTTCTTTTTAATGCCATCTTCTGCTCTGAATACTTGGCTAATATTGAGGAGGCCACTGTTCTGAAAGACGATGAAAGATCTAATAGCAGTAGAAGGGAGGCACAGCCCTTGTCTATGTCTAAGTGGAGATCATTCACTAGAGCAAATGACTGGAGCAAATTATGTAGTCTCTGTGCTTTAACAAGGCCTCGAAGCCTGCTGACGAAGGGTCAAGGGCAGATGTGTCATCTAGGAAATGCTGAAGTTTCTCTGCCACCACCCTGTGAGCGTCTCCTTCCTCGCAAAAGGCAAGTTTGAGTCTGGTCTATGGATAGCTGTATTTTTTTTAATCCAGAAGAAGTTCTTTGCCAGTCAAGGGCTGAATACTATTTCTCAAGTAGTCTTATGCCAGAAAGAGTGATCTGGATATAAGATCCACAGCCACTGGAGAATCGGGCGGACTGGTGGTGAGTGCCCGAGCTTTCCTTAGTCAGTGTGTGGGCCCTCCTGCCTTCAGGGTTCTGTTTTTTCTATTCCCCTTTCTCTTTCTTCCTCCCTTCCTCTTCTGGGAGATAATAATGTTTGGCTCTGCTTCTTGTGGAAGCCATTAGTGGGTTTGACTCCGCCTCTTAACAGCGTCCATTTTGGGTTGGCATCTCCTCCACCTTGAAAAATTCCAAAGGTGCCCGCAGGCTGAAAAAGGTGGGTGAGTCCTGCCTTCAGTTATACTTATGTGGCTGCTGGTACCGGCAGTCCTTTAAAACGCTAGTGAAGTTTAAGTGTTAGCAGATTTTGGTTTAATTCCCTTAATACCCCTAATACAGCTCGAAGTAATCATAATAAATGATAAAAGCCCTCGGATGCATGTACAATGGTAGCTTTGGGCTTGTAGATTCTTTGTATACATTTATGCTAATCCATTCATAGTCGTCAAGCAGAATTCTGGTTTTGCTTGCATAACTTCAGTTGGCATAGTGCATGAACTGGAAAGGCAAGCATGTAGATGAAGGCAGGAAAAGGATCCAAAATAAGTAATGGGAGAACTGAGTCTCACTTTGGCTTGGAGAAAAGTTTGTGAGTGTCTCCCCCCCCCCTTACACAAAGTGTTCTGAATAGTTTGGACGCTTCTTTTTACCCCCCACACCTCCCTTGTTGAATGTTAAAGATGTGCCATAACTTTTATTTCTACTAGAGGTGCTTTTTTTTTTTTGGTCCCAGCTGAGTCGTAAGGTGTCATTGGGGTGTGCGTTCCGGAATTCAGATCGGTTACGTAAGGGGAACACACGACTCCCACCCAGTGTGTTTAAACAATGAGGAAAGCAAACATCTGAAGGACTTGAAGAGTGCTGCGCAGATGGAATTGACAAGAAGCCAGCACCTTTAACTTCCAATTTAATCACTATACCTGTGTGTTGTTTACACACACACACACACACACACACACACACACACACACGCCACTAAGAATTTTAAGCTGGTTTTATGTAAACAATGGTTACCTCCATAGGCTCAAAACATGGGCTTTTATAACTAACGTTTCCTCCTTAAAGTGTGTGGGTCGATACAGTACAATAATCATTTGTCTTGTGCTTCCCCCCTTCTCTCTGGACTCTGCAAGGGCGTAAGAGTCGGACAGTGCTTTCGAAGTGTGTTACACCCATCCTGCCTGTAACAATGTGCTGGGTCGGGCACCCATGTCCCCAACACGTGACACGTGTATTTTGGCCCTTAGTCAGCAGTACCCTCTTCTCCAGTCTTCTAAGCAGTTGGGGCAGTTTGCGTGCTCATTGAACACGATAAGGTGAGAGAATCTGATCATGGCTCTCTTGCATTGTGTTATAGACCCAGAGGAGTTAGCCGTGTTAGTCTGCTGCTGCAAAACACTAAAATGCCCAGTAGCACCTTTAAGACTAGCAAACTTTATTGTAGCATAAGCTTTCAAGAAACACAGCTCTCTTGGTCAGATGCATCTGATTAAGAGAGCTGTGTTTCTTGAAAGCCTATGCTACAATAAAGCTTGTTAGTCTTAAAGGTGTTACTGGGTATTTTACTGTTTTGCATTGCATTGCATCTAGTTTGGATCTTTTCAGTGAAGGTATTTTTTAGGAAATTCTGCTGCTGCTTTGACACCTTTCATCAAACTAAAGGAATGGCCCCACCCCCTTTTTGGCTAGGCATAGTTTGTGTGCCTGAGCAAAACACCTTCCCTAAGGAAGTTCCTTACTTGCAGAGGGAACTCACAAAAAAAGCCATTCAGACTACAAATAGGTGACAAGCCAGTGTTCCCTCTAAGCTGAGTTAGTGTGCGCTAGCTCAGAGTTTTTCAGCCTGCGGTTCACACATTTTTTTGTCTTGGCTCAGGAAGGAGGGCTCCAGAGCAAACTAATTTATGCAGGAGCCAAATCGCTCGCTCACAACTTTAATGCCAGTAGCTCACAAAGTAGAATTTTTGCTCACCGGACTCCACAGCTTAGAGGGAGCATTGGTGGCAACCCTGACTAATAGTTCCGCAACATCACTACTGTGGGTCAGCGTGCAAAGTCTGTTTTCTTCAGACGTTTATAAATGGTGGTATACCTTTGACCAAGGATGGCTAATAAAAAGCAGCAGAAGTAAATCATTCCCCCCCCCCCGAATTCTGTGACACTTCCTTGCCATATGTCAGTGGTCTTATACTTTGGTGGGTGCCATAAATTACTGGAACAGCACATGTTAAAGTGTTCAGGACTGTAGCATATGATGTGTTTGGTCTTGTATGCTGTTTCTATCGGATTGCCTTGGAATGTATACTGGGGAATCATTTTGCTCGCGGTTTCCGTGGGACGAGACACCGATAACCAGAACAGTCATTTCAACACGATCTGTTCAGCAGAAAATGGGGCGGGAGAGCGGCAGACTCCCCTTCCTTTGGCGTTCTGCACCCACTCCACCCACTGAGCAAGCTGGCTCCTAGCAGGTGTACTGTCAGTGCCAAAGCCACACCTGTGTTTTTTAGTTTACCCAATGAAAACCATACGTTTCTGCTCTCTCTCTCTCTCTCTCTCTCTCTCTGGCCCTGCGTGTTTTCCTTTGCTTTCTCCCTGACTCACATTAGCTCGCGCAGAAACCAAAGCCAGATTCCAGGTGCCGTATTCCACAGCCAGTCTGTCATCATAGAAACAAGAGTCCCTCCTCCTTAGTCCTCCCGTTGCCAACCATTTCTGGGTGGGTGAATGTCAGTCGCCGGAGAGTTATTTTTAAATGCGAGAGGTGAGGCTTGCCATGTGAAACTTAAAAAAAAAAAAAAAGGAAAGGAAAAGAGGGCGTTTGTTTGCAGAGCTGACATCAAAGTGGAGATCGCTGCCGAGTGGCCGGGCATTTTTTGCTCTCTACCTGCTGTCAGTCACCGAGATCTTTGCTCAGTCTACGGGATCCGTACGAAATATTACTGTTGATGATCCAGAAGACAAGTGGTCTTTTCGCTGCTCTCTCTGCACCCTGGACTTTGAAACTTTGGAGTTTGTGCTGAGCCAGCTTGCAGTCCTTTCACCCACGTTTGCTTAAACCTTAAAGCAATCCCTTTCCTTTTTCTTTTTTCTTTTCCCCTGCAGGATAATATAAATGTTTTTTTGAAAGCCTGTGAAAAGCTTGGATTAAAAGAAGCTCAGCTTTTTCATCCCGGTGACCTTCAGGATTTATCCAACCGAGTTACTGTCAAGTAAGTATTCAACGTTTATCAGTTAGCTTCACGAACCTTTAGAATATTTTCTTAATTATTCTTGGTGCTGCCATTCATATACGTGATTGTTTGTAAGAGATAAATTTCATATTTCATGTGTGCCTTCTGTTTTGAGAGTGTTTCTTTTTCTTTTAAAGGGGAGACGATCTAATCTGGGCAGGCTTTTCCTGAGTAAAATCTTTCAAGGTATTTGCTGACGTTTTAGGTGCACCGAGCCCACTGTATACTAATTAATGGTTGCATGGCTTAAAACTGTAAAGTAGAAGGTTCCAGCGTTTAAAAAAGACAGAAGCAAAACTGGAGACCTTTGCTGCAATCTTGTGATTAACAGGAGGCTGCTCTCAGTCTGTGGGATCCGTGCACCTTTTTTGCTCTAGCATTCGGATCGTGAAATCTGTAGTCGTAGAGTGTTGGACCTAGAGATGCCCTTCTTTCTCACAGATGCACCACTTTTATTGCTTTTGAGACATGGTGCTTAGAGGTAGCCACGACTGTGAACTTTGAACCAGGAAGTCCCAGGTCGGTATCTGAACTGAGCAGTGAATTCCCTAGGTGGTCTTGGGTGCAAACGATTACGTCTTCACTTCCCTCTACCATACCGAGTGTTGGTGGCGGTCTTAAAGGGCCGACATAAAGTCTGCTGGAAATCAGAACTTCAGAACACTTCAGAACTTTCTGTATGAATAATGTTACTCTACAGAACTGTGCAATTACTGAGTATTAATGCAACATTGTGAATAGCAGCATGCTCCTGAGCAGTGCTCCCTCTAAGCTGTGGAGTCTTGTGAGCAGAAATTCTACTTTCTGAGCTACTGGCATTAAAGTTGTGAGTGAGCGATTTGGCTACTGCATACATTAGTTTGCTGTGGAGTCCTCCTTCCTGAGCTAAGACAAAAATGTGTGAGCCGGAGGCTAAAAAACTGTGAGCTAGCTCGCACTAACTCAGCTTAGAGGGAACACTGCTCCTGAGGATAATCCTTTTTCTCACCAGGCTGAAACTGATTAAGGGAGACGTTAGGATGAGAAACAACCTTTAAAAAAAAGGGTTCTCATGGAACGCTGAGCTAGCTACAGTGTGTTCCAGCTATTAATTGCTGCTATTACAGCTGGTTTCATGAGAAGATTTTTTTAAAAAAGGTGTTAGATCTTGCACACTATTTCACTTCCTTCCATGAGCCAGAGGCCTCTTGCTCCTTTTTTTTAAATTTGGTAAAGACATTTATGAGCTTCAGTACAGAGCAAGACAAAGTCCTTAATACGTTGCCAAGAATTTTGTCATTAACAAGTGTAACGAAGGTAAATATGGCATGCAGGAAGTGTTTCCTTGGGGCTGTCGCGTATGCCCTCTGTCACAGCTCATACGTGGTTGTTGAAAAGTCGGAGAGGGCGCTCATTGATAAGGCAGAAATGTTAAGGAGACCGTTTTTAGTTTTGGAACCTTCCCGCTCATCTGAGAAGGGCAAGGGTAATATGTACGCAAGTGGGGGAGAGCGTGTTGCCAAGAACGGTAAACAGTGTTGTGAAATCAATATTGCCAAACCTCTAGAGCACCTAATACTAGTCAAAACTGGGCTTTGTCACTCGTCACTCACTGATGGCCTTGGGCTAGGTTTGCTGGGTCCCCTCTGGCCGCCAGCGGAGGATGTGGGGTAGAGTTGCCGCATCCAGGTTGGGAAACTCCTGGAGATTTGGAGGTGGACCCTGGGGAGGACAGGGGACCTCAGTGGGGTACAGTGCCATCCGAGCCCACCTCCCAAAGCATCTGTTTTCTCCAGGGGGACTGATCTCTGCAGTCTGGAGTTGAGCTGCAATTCCAGGTGAACCCCAGGTCCCACCTGGAGGCTGGCATCCTACCGGAGGCATGTCAGACTCACCTCCAAGCGACTGAGCGAAGTAGCTGATGTGTTATGCGTGTACAGGAATATGAGGAGCTGTCATTCTTCCCATATGGAAAAAGGGGAAATAAACAACCGGCAGCCTGACAGAGCCAGTTTGGTGTAGTGGTTAAGTGCGCGGACTCTAATCTGGGAGAACCGGGTTTGATTCCCCACTCCTCCACTTGCACCTGGCTGGATGACCTTGGGCAAGCCATAGTTCTGATAAGAGCTGTCCTTGAAAAAGAGCCGTTTCTGTCAAGAGCTCTCTCAGCCCCACCTACCCCACAGGGTGTCTGTTGTGGGGAGGGGAAGGAAAAAGGAGTTTGTAAGCCGCTCTGAGACACCTTCGGGTAGTGAAGGGCGGGGTATAAATCCAATCTCTTCTTCTTCTTCTTCTTCTTCATCTCCACCCTTGAGGCCGAGCAGGGGGGTCACCTTCTCTCTTGAGATGCGAAGGAATTTGCCTAGGCATACCCTGTGCAGCCCTGAACCCTTCCCATGGGGAAGGGGCACAGTCCGCATTGCAGAGAACGGGACAGAGCCCCGGGCCCTTCTGGACCCTCTTTAAGCACTGGAGAACTGGCCTCCCCACTTCAGGACATAAAAAGGTTCTGCTCCCCCCCCACACACACACATTTTCCTACCTGAGCTGTGCAGGGCTTTCTAGTTGCACTGTCTTAAGCTGAGGGAGACAGTGGAAGGCTGTGCTCCGTCTCTTCATTGATATTCTGGAATACCTCCCCCCAATTTCTTTTCCTCCCTGATGCAAAGCATTTAGGGTTGCCAGATCCCCCGGGCCAATGGGAGGGGGTAGAGTTCCCATCTCCAGGTTGGAAAACTCCTGGGGGTTTGGGGGTGGAGCTTGGAGAGGACAGGGACCTCAGTGGGGTACGGTGCCCTCCGAAGCAGCCGTTTTCCTCCAGGGTAGCTGCTCTCTGTAGCCTGGAGGTGAGCTGCAGTTCTGGGGTATCCCCAGATCCCACTCGGAGGCTGGCAGCCCTAGAAGCATTTAAGGGAGGGAGAAGAGGGGTAGCTCTGCCATTAGAGCCGCGCAAAGGGGGGTACTAACAGTGATCGGCCTGTCCTCTAGCTTCCCTGTATTGCTTTGGACATGAGAAGGAATGTGCGTTTTAGCTCTCTTAGCTTAATACATTTTAATCCCAGCCTTGTTCGAAGGAGCTTAGAGAAGTGTACCTGGTTCTCCCTTATCCATATGGGTTACACAACAGCCCTGTGGGGTAGGCTGGGCCAAGAGTTCATCACTGACCCAGTATTTCCAGTGACCTCCATGGCAGTGTGGGGATCAGAACCTGGATGTCCCAGTTTTTTAGTTCACGGTTCTCATCACTGCCCTGTTAGTTAATGAGCTGTCTGAGAGTCGGAAGGGCGGTGTGTTGGAGGTGGGGAAACAGGGATGCCAGCCTCCAGGTGGGACCTGGAGATCCCCTGGAAGTACAGCTCATCTCCAGACTTACAGAGATCAGTTCCCCTGGAGACAATGGTTGCTTTGGAGGGTGGACTCTATGGCATGGTGCCCCACTGAGGTCCCTGTCCTCCCCAGGCTCCATCCCCAAACCTCCAGGAGTTTCCCAACCTTGATCTGGCAATCCTGCCCCTCCATCCCTCACCGGCGGCCAGGGAAGACCTGCCAACCCTAGTGGGGACGGGAAATAGGATGTCAGGCAGTACCTGACAGCTGGCAGGAGGTTCGTGGGGCAGTGTCCCTGGAGAAAGAAAAACAAGACCGTGGCTACTTACTGGAAGTTTTGACCACAGAGTTCTTGGCAATTCCTAGAGCTACACAAAAATGACGGGTTGCAAGAGCGGCTCTTATCCCTTCTGGGTAGCTCTAGGAACTGTCAGGAACTCTATGGTTAGAACTTCCTGTAACTAGACAAAGCCTTTTCTTCTTCTTAATTTTTCTTCCCAGGACGATCAACCCTCCCCCCCCCCCCCCCCGTGGCCCCAGTTTCTGACCATAGATCAGCTGAACGTTGGCAAGCAAGGGCTGCGATTGGTTGTAGGTCACCCATCTAAGCAGGCAAATGGGAACCTTAAAGAGAAATGAATGTTGGGGTGGGGGTAGGGAGGCAAAGGTAAGTGGATCAGGGCCTGGACGAGTCCATCACATGAGTTTTTAATCTTAAGCAATACCATGAATTATTTCATGCTCTCTGTCTCCAGCTGCTGTGAATCCTGGTGCAAAGACGTTGGCTTTGTTGCCATTCTGTATAACGAAAGTGCCTTCGTCAGTGTTCATCCTTTAAATGGGAATATATAGAAGAGCGACGGTCTCGTTCCGTGAGGCGTGTTGTCATTTTTTTATTTGCCTGCCCCATTCTTTTAGGGTGGAGATTGATACCAAGAGTTTAAAAATAGGAAGCTACGTGCCACTATAACAACATCCCCATACTAGCTCTACAGCAGGCCGTTCAAGGACATTTATCACGCCGCAGGAATACAGTAGCAAAGCACAACTGTCTAACAATAGCAGTTTACTTCTGGAGTTAGTTTGGAGTGATTAGAAGTTGCGTGGTCTTGTCTTGAGCTGCAATCACTATAACGTGAGAAAAACTGAAACCAAAAGCAGAGTTTCAGGGCACGTGTTGCTCAACCCTTTTTCTCTCCAGCCTGAACTGCCACTCGAAAAGGCCAGCAGGTATGTTCAGGTGTTGGTGACTATTGATGAGATGAATGCTGAAACTCTGGCTGGTTCAGAGAGTTGCCTCAATATCTTTTAAGGTCCTTGGAGTAGAAAGGTCATGGTGGTAGTTTGCCGCTTCCAACCAGCAGTGCCCTGAAACAAATGAATTATTTTTCTCCTGTTTCTACAGGAATCTTATGTTTTGTGTCTGGTAGATCCTCGCAAATAGAAAGAAAGACTTATTCCAAACACCAAGTCTCTGTAGTATTAATTCCATTCTTTTAACTGGTACAGAGATAATTGAAGTTTTCTAAATATTTTATCACATACAGTTGCCAACAAGGTGCTAGCTGGAGATCTCCTGGGATTACAAGTGATCTCCAGGCAACATAAATCAATTCACCTGGAGAAAATGGACTCTATGGAATTATACCCCATTGAAGTCCAATCCCTACCCAAACCTTGTCCTCCTTGAGAGCCAGTTTGGTGTAGTGGTTAAGTGTGCGGACTCTAATCTGGGAGAACCGGGTTTGATTCCCCACTCCTCCACTTGCACCTGCTGGTGTGACCTTGGGTCAGTCACAAGCTCTGGCACAGCTGTTCCTGAAAGAGCAGTTTGTGTCAGAGTTCTCTCAGCCCCACCCACCTCACAGGGTGTCTGTTGTGGGGAGGGGGAGGGAAAGGAGTTTGTAAGCTGCTCTGAGACTCCAAGTGAAGGGCGGGGTATAAATCCAATCTCTTCTTCTTCCTCCTCCTCCTCCTCCTCAGGCAACACCCCCAAAATCTCCAGGTATTTCCCAACCTGGAGTTGGCAACTCTGTCTATCACATGGGAATTTATTTTTGAAAAAAAAGAACACCTCAAATTATTTTTCTACATGTAATGCATTTAAATATTGCTTCTCCCCCCTGCTTTGGAATATGTTTTTAAAAATAAACAAGGTAGCCTATTATGGCATTATTTTAAAGAAGGCAATTTAAAAAAAAGATATTAGACAATTCCCTTTTTTAGGCCACAAAGTTCTCTTGTAAAAGCCACAATAAAATTAATTAATGGGAGCAGCGATCGTGTTTTTGCTTCAGTAGTGCCAAGCACATAGCAAGTTCCTGGTGGACCTATTCCCTTTGTGGATGCGATCCATCATCCACAGGATGCTCCTTGTTTAATGTGGCACAATTACTCTTACGGTACACCCATCTGTTGCGGAATAGCATTCACCTTTGGGCACTCATTACTCAAATCATTAATACTTGTGGGAATTCCATGTAGCAACTGGAGCTTCTGCGAGTAAACAGAATCGAACCCTCTACACATTCTCTCTAGTCGTTTTCAGCTTGCGCGGTCAATACACTTTCCCAATATTGTTTTTGAAACATTTTTTTTAAAACATGCTAGAGCGCACTGGACTTGTGTATCTGGGCTGCTGTTTCCTCAGGCTCTTGCTTATGGTTTTAACTAGCTTGTACGTATTTAGCAAACTGTCAGTAGTGTCTGGAGTCAGTTTGTTCAGGTTCTAAGTGTCTTGACTCTAGCAAGCAGATGCAGCATACAGGATCCTCGTTGGCAGACACACTACAGAGCTGGGGGATAGTTTTCTGTTCTCCAGATAGTAGGCAGGTAAGATAGGCCTGAAAAATCCCCAAAGGGGAGCTTGAGAACTGCTCCTAATTATTGCCTCTCCGGCACAGAGACTGTAAACACTGCAGCTTGGAGAATGCATGTATTAATCGGTAGAGAGAACCACCTGGATTTTGAGCATAAGTTAATCATCCTCCAAAGAAGTGTGCGCCTGTGTGTGTGGGGGAGAGGGAGAGCTTTCATGGACATGTTTTCAGCATAGGGAGGCTGAGCATAAATCTTAGCTTCTGTGGGGAAGTAAGTGTGTCTTGAGGTCATAGGACTGAGATTATTACAGGGTGAAATGCGAAACTCCTGCTAAAAATACTTGCAGAATCTTGGGTAGAGCTTAAACAGAACGTTTCAGCGTGTTGTAATTTTTCCCGCGATTAAAGTTTGGGGTTTTTTTACTTTAAGAACTGGTTATGTCTCTTAATTGGAACCTTGGTAAATATTTCTGTCCCTGAGTTCGGCATTAAACTGTTTTCAAAAGACTTTCTGTGTAAAAAAGGCGAACTCTTCTTGCATGGAAAAGTACTATATCTGCATTGTTTTCTTTCTGTAGAAATCCACCTTTAAGTGTCTTCGGTATTTGTCCTGCTTGTGTGGGTACATTGAACAAAGTGTCATATCTTGTGGGTTACGCAACGGTGTCCTTCCCACAGCATGACATAAAGTTGTGAATATTTCTTCCTACAGTGTGCTTGCTTATGTAAGTGTGTGCATACCGCATGTGTTCCTTTCAATTACTTATTCCTGTACTCTTGAGGCTCAGAACTATACTTCTGTGGGTGGCGGGGGAAGGGAAAATAACTCGCCCACACGTGTGGGTAGTCTTAAAGCCACCTCTTTTAACAATTTCGGAATTGAATTTCAGATGCTTTAAAGATCTAATCCATCACTTGTCGTAGGGGGGAGGCCGACAAACATAGGTTTTACGTTCCAGTAATATCACTGTACAGTTATCTGAACGGTATTACGCTCCTACCTGAATCTTGGCAAGGCTTTTCACTTTCCATATCTACCTGGTGGGCATGTGATGTCTTCTGGGTTTTGAGAAAAATGCAGGGAAACTAGGTCCAGTTGGAAGTAATGTTGGTATTTGTTAATTGCAAAGTATCTCTTCTTTCAAGTCTTTGTGATTGAGGGCAGGGGTTTAGATTCAGCCCCCTGAGGGGATTAGGGAATGAGTCTTCCCAGTGAATCAGAGGAGAAAATAGTCCTCCAAATGAAAAAAGTAGTCCTGGCAAATTAGAAAGGGGGGGGGGGGGGGGATTTAATTAACATACGCCTCAGTCTATATCCAATTAAATATCCACTTCTCTTATATGGTGTCAAATGGGAGTTAGCCAATTTGTTGGCTTGAGGGAGAAGGGGAGGGGAGAATGTCTGGGAAGCCATAATAGTCCTTTTAGCACGTTTTAGGTTTTTCTTCATAGTGACTCTGTTGGGGGTAAGTTTTAACTAATTACGTAGGACAAGTCTAGGGATCTAAACAAAAGCGTGTACAGTTGGGCCTCGGAGGTAGGGTGCCATAGTGGAATCTCGTCAGAAGAAGAAGAAGAAGAGGAAGAGGAAGAGGAGATTGGATTTATACCCCGCCCTTCACTTAGAGTCTCAGAGCGGCTTACAAACTCCTTTCCCTTCCCCTCCCCACAGCAGACACCCTGAGAGGGGGGTGGGGCTGAGAGAACTCTGACACAAATTGCTCTTTTTCAAGGACAGCTGTGCCAGAGCTTGTGACTGACCCAAGGTCACACCAGCAGGTGCAAGTGGAGGAGTGGGGGAATCAAACCCGGTTCTCCCAGATTAGAGTCCGCACACTTAACCACTACACCAAACTGGCTCTCAAAACACCGCATCTATTCCTAGCCACAGGGAACAGTAGGGTAATTATAACCTTGGGCAAAGACTTGGCTTGACAGATAATAGTATGTGGCCTCTGAATGTTACATTTTAGTCCAAGCATCCATTGCATGTTCTCTGGCTTTCCCTCCTCCCAGTGTTCCTGAGTAATCTTTTGGTCAATGTGTATAGTGAGAGCTGTGTGGTAAAGCTTTTCCCAGGCCACGCTACTTTAAGCTTAATGTGGGAGTTAAAGTTTATGTGTTCCCCCTGTGAAGAAAATATGGCTTCCTCACGGAGTCCTAGCTTATCAAGAAGAAAGGTTCACCCTAACTCTCGCCACAGAAAAGACCAAGAGTCCAATAGCACCTTAAAGGCCGACAACATTTGTGGCAGGGCATGGGCTTTGGTGAGTCACAGCTCACTTCTTCATCTTCCCTTGCTCGAAAGCCAGTCAAATCCGACTCTACGGTTGCGGTGCTCATCTCCGTTTCAAAGCCGAAGAGCCAGCGCTGTCCGAAGACGTTTCCGTGGTCATGTGGCCGGCATGACTAAACACCAAGGCGCACGGAACGCTGTTACCTTCCCACCGAAGTGGTCCCTATTTATCTACTTGCAATTTCTTGCTTTCGAACTGCTAGGTTGGCAGGAGCTGGAACTAGAGACGGGAGCTCACTCTGTCATGCGGCAACCCGGGTCTCGAACTGCTGAACTACTGACCTTCCACAGCCTGCAGTTCAGCGTCTTAACCACTTGAGCCACCGCAGCTCCCCAAAGCTCATACCCTGCCACAAATTTTGTTATTCTTTAAGGACACCATCGTTCATATCACACAGAACGGTCAACCATGATACTCCAAAAATACTCATAAGGCAATTTCTTACAGGCATGCAATTCAAATCTTTCAATATGTAAAGGTAACATGCACCACTCTGTATACTGAAAGATTTGAATTGTCTGCCTGGAAGAAATTGCCTTATGAGTATTTTTGGAGTATTATGGTTGACTGTTCTGTGTGATATGGCTTGAGATGGATACACAGGACTTCATTCTATTCTGCCTTGAAGAAGCTTTGTGGGAAACGGATATCAAGCGCTGGCAGGCTCCGTTGGAGAACCGAATGACGGTGTCCTTGAAAGTTATCGAGACCTTTGAAGATTGAAACGGACATCCATCGTACCATCACTTGTCAGTAACCATCTTATGAAAGACGATTTATAATAAGGCTTAACAAGCATTATAACTCACTGGCACTGTACACTTTACTGGGTTAGTCATTTAGATCTGAGCCCCCGTTTTGTGTGGTTCTGGAATGTTTTCTGAGATTTTGGGCATGATAGTGACATGCATGGTATGAATTGTGTATATCAGATGTGTCGAACTCATTTGTTATGAGGGCCAGATGTGACATAGTGTGTCGGGCTGGGCCGTGTGTGCCATAAAATGAAATGCCAGATACCGGAGATAGAAATTGTATAAAGGACAGCAGCTGGTAAGCTCCAAATTGGTGTATCCTCACTGCAAGGCCCCATGGGTTGGGAGGGGGGTGCAGAGGAGAAGTCACATAGGCAGACCGGAGAGGCAGCAGTGTAGCACTGGACAGACGCTCCCACGATGCTTGACTAATGCAGATGAAGTTGTTCGGCTGTACTGAATCCACAATAGACTGGCTCTGCCTACTCCCACCCTCCCAGCACTCCCTCCCTTGCATCTTTGCTCGCGGGGCCGCATAAGAGCCCCGGACGGGCCGGTTCTGGCCCCCGGGCCTTATGATTGACACCTGTGGCTTATGTGGATTTGTTTACATGAACAGGTACTGAAATTTGTTGTAGGTCTGACTTTTTCCATAGTTAATTTTTCACAGTTGCTTTTGTCGCCTTGGGTGACCGACATGGAGGGGGGCAGCAATAAGTGGAGGGTATTCTGTCCCCAATTAAGGTTAAGTATGGAATAACAAGCTCTTAATGTATGGTGCACTTCACAGGTAGAAACAAATTAATATTGCTTCTGGCAAAGGTTGGACTGTCCTCTTCTCCTGGACTAATTTTGTATATGTAGATCCATTTTTTTTCTACGGGAGTATGCACCCGGAAGGGCTGTGGTTTAGGATAGGCTTCCGTCTCGTTGCATGAAGTGGCCCAAATCGAGGCGGGCAGGTTGTGCCGGGGTGGGGGGTGGGGAGGCAGCTGATGTTTGGCATGCGAGCAGCATACTTGAATAGGGCTAATTTAGTTCCTGGCCGAAGTTCATATTCAGTGGTAAATCTGGGTAGGGCATCACGTATGCGAAAGGAAATATGATTATACTCGAAGCATTGTAACGCCCAAGAATGTGCCCCATGATTTAAAAATGAGCAGGCAGCTGGGTTGATAACTTCCTCATCTTCTCCCCTCCTGTGTGTGGCTAGAGATTAAATCCCAACACATTCTAGTTTCTGTAATCATAAGTATCTTATGAAATCCTTAAATGTTTACACAACTGCGCGAAAAAAATCAAACGAGGTGGAACGGAATGGTTAAATCATAGCAAAGGCGAAGTCTGAGGAAGTAAACATTGGAATCCAGGAAAGTTACTCTTTGGGACATTCACTTTAGTGGAATGCTTCTGTCCTTCAGCTGTTTACCCTTGCATACCCATGCATGTCATGTCAATTCTGTTGGATCACTGGAATCACTGGAACAGTGGGAGGACTTCTAATGTCCTGGCCCCACTGGTGGACCTCCTGATGGCACCTGGTATTTTTGGCCACTGTGCGACACAGAGTGTTGGTCTAGATGGGCCTTTGGCCTGATCCAACATTGGCGTCTCTTATATTCTTATGTTCTTATGAATCCCTGTATGTGTTGGTGGCTTAATTTAAAACAGTTAGAACTCATGCACACATTTAGGCACACTGGCAAGCATGCAATGTTTGACTTTCAGGTGGACCTATGCATTTGTCCTGGGTCTGAACAGTTCTGTCCCTATTGCACATTGCTGTAAACTGATAATGTTGCTGTTCTCTGGTAGTGAGTGTTTTCCCTTAATACCACTTAAATCCACTCAGAGGGCAGCTTTTCCTGAAGGACAAATTTCTTCTTCCTGTGCAGAAGCCATTTTGCTTGGCGTGCCAGCTAACAAGCTGTGATCACACACACTGAATAATGCACCTTCAATCCACTTTCAGTGCACTTTCCAACTGTGTGAACTGGCAGGATCCATAGAATCATACAGTTGGAAGGGGCGATACAGGCCATCTAGTCCAACCCCCTGCCCAATGCAGGACCAGCCTAAAGCATCCCTGACAAATATTCGTTCAGCCTTTTCTTGAAAGCTGTCAGTGAAGGGGAGCTAACCACCTCCCGAGGCAGCTGATTCCACCTTTGAACCACTCTGACCGTGAAAAACGTTTCCCAGTTGGAAAGTGGATTGAAAGTGTGTTATTTAGTGTGTGTGACCGCAGCCATAAACTGTTGATGCCATTGCTGAGAATCATGGGGGTAGAATGGTGGGCACAAAGGTGTGGATCTGCCCTTATATAGACAGCAGCCACCCCCTCTTCCGGTCATGAGCTACTAGTTAAAATCCAGCTGTGCTTCTCAGGAGAAAAGGATAATGGCCCAGCTGGGCTTGTGTGTTTCGTTGTGATCTCTAGAAGAACACAGTTAAAGTACCTTGAATTTAGGGTTAATAACCTGCTGGTGGCCTCTGGAAATCTCTGGCTATTATTATAATCTCCAGGCTATTGAGATCAGTTCCCCTGGAGAAAATGGCTGCTTTGGAGGGTGGACTCTGTGGCACTGTACCATGCTGAGGCCCCTCCCCTCCCCAAACCTTCCCCAGGCTCCACCCCCCAAATCTCAGTGTGTTTCCCAACCCAGAGCTGGCGACCCTACTTGAATGGTGGCAGCCATGTCACGATAGTGCTCATGTCTTGATGGTGGTTTCCCTCAAAAAGATACCTAGCAGACTTAGCTTTTCCATTCTAAAAGTAGGACAAATACCAGTGTGGGTGCGGAGTATGGTTTGTGTACAGACTTCCCGTCAGGGACTTCCTCGTGTGTTTGTAAAGGGTGCAGTCCCAGTTGTAGCTTTGACATTTTGCAGTGAACTCTGGCCCCTTCGGGAAGATTACTTTTAAAAAACCTGATGCAGGAATTACTTCACCTTAAAAAAATGAAAGCTTTATCACTGTTACGTAGAGGTTGCTGAGTAATCTTTAGTATATGCCCTCGCATACATTTTTTACAAGGTTTGTTACAAAAGAATAAGAGGGAACATTGCCTAGTACCTGATTTTTTTTATTTTTTTTATAAATGGAGATTGAACCTGGAACCTTCTGCAAGAAAAGCAGATGCTCTGCCATAGAATCACAGGCATATAATCACACCTCTTACTTTGTTCACCCAGGCCATTCTTATATTTATTCATAGGGGTGTGGAAACTTGCATCTGCATATCAACCAACATGCCCCTTCCTTGAAATCCTTTGGTGTTTTGCAAATTGCAGGGATGGGTGTGTGTGTGCGCGCTTTCCTTAATAACTTTGACTCTGATAAGCTTGTCTTGGCCTGTACCCACAATCTTTGAGAATTAACCTCAACAGTCTGGGTACTGTGCTTCATGTAACTCGATACGTGGGCAAGATTATTTTAGCCAGGCAAATGTATTCAGGTATACAATAATCAGAGATTAAAAAAAGATTATTTTTAACCTGCCAAATAATAAAGCAAATTATCAGGGTGTAACATTTAAAATCACACAGCAGACGGTTGAGAAGGAGCCGTCTTCCTCCCGTGAAGTTGTGTGTCTGCGTGCCATCATCAAGTCCCCGCTGACTATCAATGGCTACTAGCCACGGTGACTGAGGGGAACCGCCACATTCAAAGGCACTAATCCTCAGAATCCCAAGGCCAGGAGGCAACCGCAGGGGAAGGCCTCGGCCTCTATGCCCTGTTGGCTGTCCAGAGGAACTGGTTGGCCCCTGGCTGAGAGAGGATGCTGGACTAGATGGACTGTTGGTCTGATCCAGCAGGGCTCTTCTTATGTTCTTATGACTTATGGTGACCCCATAGAATGTTAAAGGCAAGAGACAGCAGTGGTGGTTTGCCATTGCCTGCCTCTGTGTCATTACCCTGATATTCCTTGGTGGTCTCCCATCCGAATACTAGCCAGGGCCAACCCGGCTTAGCTTCCGAGATCTAATGAGATTGGACTAGCCTTGGCTGTTTAGGTCAGGGCCCCCTGAAGTTGAGTAGGTACACAATAATATGCACACATTTCTTGAAATAGTTGTCCATTGCTGACAACTTGAGTGTGTCGTAACCACATTAATTTTCACTTTATATAACATCCACTCTTACATTTTCGTTGCTTTGGGGCTTTTGAAAGAAAGATGGTCATGTTCCATTGACTTATCGACAACACGTTCTCGTCCTCCCCTTTCTTTTCTCCTGTTTAACAAGAAGCTTGGGGACATAAATTTGGAGCGGTGGATTCACACTGATTTCTAGGCCCAGAGTGCCCCTGTACTTTCCACTTTTACACACTGATGTTTCTTTAACAAATGAAAGTTTAGCACTGTCAGATCGACTTGCCTGTGATCGCAGAATGCTTTTCTACTGTTCCGATGCATAGTGTGCTAAAACTTTTAATTGAGGTGTTATGAGATTTGATTTTTACTGGAGCCATGGGAAACTATGCAGGACTGTAGGTCTTGGGTGTTACCCTCCTCCTAGTTATTTATGCTTCTTGATTTAAAAGGACTTGGGCATTCCAATCTTGCTGCAGCATTGCTGTCAATGGGTTGTCCAGGTAAACAATTTGATACATTAACTCGTGGGAACATTCCATCGCATCGGAATGCAGGTTTCCATCCCCCCCCCCTCCCCCCCCCCAGAGAACACCTTTAAGGCTAGCACCATTATTGTGGCATAAGCTTTCATGGGTAGAGCCTCCTTTGTCAGATGCATTAAGAGCTGCTGTCTGTTGACATCCAGCTGGTTGAAAAAACAATTGGTGTACGAATTAGGTGCTCTGGAGTTGAGACCCAAACGAATGCTGTCAAAACTGCACACGAATTCAGCACCTCGAGTTTAGGAATCTCCCGTTTTAAACTTTGTTTTCGGCCGAAATCCCCTGTTACCTAATATCTGGAGAAGTCCGAATGATTCCTGAGTGTTTCCATTTTTTGTGTCTTGGTTTGTGTCCGTATACTTTCCTTTGTGTGGAGAGGGACCAACTTGGCCAGTGTAAATGGCAAAAGGGCATTGGTGGATCATAGTGAACGCATCGTGATGGTGTGACTGGCATGGTGTGATGATATTGCTTGAGTAGAAAACAAGACAGCGTTGGCTAATTTCAGGGGCCAGCACATGGATTTCCTAGGGCTCTTTTTGTAGCAGGTACCCCTTTGCATATTAGGCCACACACCCCTAATGTAGCCAATCCTCCAAGAGCTTACAGAGCTCTTTTTACAGGAGCTACTGTAAGCTCTTGGAGGATTGGCTACATTAGGGATGTGTCGCTTAATATGCAAATGAGTACCTGCTACGGCACTCTACAAGTGAGCACAAGAGTCCCTTTTCCTCTCCCATCCACGAGCCTATGAGAGCAAAGGGTGACCTTCCATGAGATGATATAAACCCTTGTTGGTAGGATTGGGAGATAATTTAGAAAGGAGTTATTGGTGGTTACCAGGAACATCTCTGTTTCTGCCTTGACCGGGTCTGTCCCACTGAAGGTGATCCTGGCGTGTCCCTCTTGCCTTGCTTAGCTTTCTGAGTCGGCCCATGTTAGTGCTATAGTTTTAAGAATGCTTGGTACAAATCCTGGATGTCGTTGTCCCTGGCTGAAGAGCTGGAGTAAATGTGTTCATTGTTTGGGGCTTAACCATAGACACCATGTCATGTGGTATGATCTGGATGATAGTTAGCTGGACAGATTGAAGAAAATGTACTGGCCGGTTGACTTTTAGTATAAAATAGTGTGTTGATGGCCATCGCTGTGTAACTATGCATTGTCCAGAAAGTCTTGGGGAGGATCCCATGGCTCGGTGGTAGAGCATCTGCTTGGCATGCAGAAGGCCCCAGGTTCAGTCCCTGGCAGTCTCCAGCTAAAAGGACCAGGGCTGTAGGTGATGTGAAGGACCTCAGCCTGAGACCAAGGCTCGGCTCATCCATTAGCCACAGTGCCTATGGCCCATGAAACTTTTAGGGGCCCACGAAAATGTTCTGGTTTCTTTTAAAATCAAAATGAAAGAAATGAACTTCTAGGGTCAAAGAAAATGTTTTAATTATTTTCTCACATCAGAGGGAAAAAGTGAAATTTTAGGGCCCACGAATCATAGAATCATAGAGTTGGAAAGGACCTCCAAGGTCATCCAGTCCAACCCCCCTGCACAATGCAGGAAATTCACAAATACCTCTCCCCCCCAACCCCAGTGACCCCTGCTCCATGCCCAGAAGAGGGGGGGGCTCCAGGATCCCTGGCCAAACTGGCCTGGAGAACAATTGCTTCCTGACCCCAAAGTGGAGACGAGCATTTCCCTGGGCGTGTGAGAAAGGGCCACGAGAACTAAGCACTGACGCAACCCTCCCTGTCCACCCTCTCGTGATCTGCCTTAAGGTCACAGAATCAGCGTTGCTTTCAGATGGCCCTCTAGCTAAACTCTATTACATTTTTGCCTGAAACAGAAAAATAAATGAAATGTTGAAGTAGTAAAAGTTATATCAAAAATAATTTTTAATGTTGATATTCTTATGGTGGGAGGGGGTCTGTGGCCCTTGAAAGTCATAAAGTGGCCCTGCCTGAGACACCCTGGAGAGCCGCTGCCCGTCTGAGTAGACAATACTGACCTTGATGGACCCCGGGTCTGGTCCAGTAGAAGGCAGCGTCATGTGTCTTAAGCTCCCTTCCCTTGGTTCCAGATGATGATGCGCATCACTGATCTTCCTGAAGTACAGAAAAGATACATGGGATTATTAGGCATTTAGGAAGGATTGTTTTAAAACCTGCCATACACATATTGTCACACCTTGAGACCAGGCAGGTACCCCATACCAGTGCAACTGATTTGAAGGTCCAAGATGTTCCCAGTGCGTGCGTTTGCTCCGAAGGAAATTCTTATCATTTATGATAGGCTGCGGGAAGCTAGATGCCCCATAGCAAAATTCAATTGCAAACAAAGCAGTATCCAAATCTCATATTTCAGCGCTGCCGTATAGGTAAGCATCCTGACCTATGTTCCCTCTGAACTGTGGAGTCTTGTGAGCAAAAATTGTACTTTGTGAGCGACTGGCATTAAAGTTGTGAGTGAGTAATTTGGCTACTGCATAAATTAGTTTGCTCTGGAGCCATCCCTTCCTGAGCTAAGACAAAAATGTGTGAGCCAGAGTCTAAAAAACTGTGAGCTAGCTCACACTAACTCAGCTTACAGGGGACACTGATCCTGACATATTTTTACCGTCAAGTTCTTTCACGGTTTTAAAAGCAAGCATATTTTTACTCTCAAGTTCTTTCACGGTTTTAAAAGCAAGAACTGGTCCCTTGGTCAGTTTCTCATTTGTGGGGTGACGTTAACTAAGACCGCAACGTCTTCTGAACTTGGGGCCTGTGGAATGAATGGCAGGGGTGTTTTGCCTCGTGCCCTCTTCTTCTTAGATAACAGGAGTACTACAAGAGAGCCAGGCAGACTGGAAGGAAGTTGCATGAAAATTGATATGCCCGATCACTGGCGCCTCTAAAAGATTTCTTGTCGGGCTTGATCCATGACTTGACTCGCTGCTGCTTCGCGTCGCATTTCCTGAAGCGTTTTATTCACACCCTTTCTTGCCCTGATTTGCTCTCTCGGACTGTAGTATTCTCTGAGGTGAGATGGGTCAAGATGAGCTTACCTGTCCTGTTCCCAGTTCTCCTTCCACTCCTGCCGTGTAGCCGATGCACAGGTGACTCTGTTCGCTTCAGTATCCTTTGCGCTTCCCAGTGTAGAGAGCACTGATCACACACACACACCGAGGCACCGCATCCTCAGCACGAAAATGCAAGACCCAAGAGAGTGCCCTGCTGTACAAGTCTTGAGCGGGAAACAGAAGCCAGTTCTCAGTGGTGGTGGAAAGTGCCGTG
>NW_015169803.1:496151-499160 GCF_001447785.1 Gekko japonicus | reverse complement strand
CTATGTTGACCCTGATGGGCTTTCAAAGCAAGAGAAATTCACCCAAGTCTCCAAGTTTAGAGGCCTGGAGAAATAAAGTGTGGGAACAATTCCTGATGGATAAGATAAGTGACACTTTAAATATAGCTCAAACGAATCTTTGTACAACGAAATCACTCTTTGAGTGCACCTGGTTCCCTTACCTTCAGTATATGACTGAGAAGGATTTACTTCCAAACAATCCGGCCTATGCTTCTTGGTTATGCTTTTGAATATAAAATAGTATAACATACCCCAGTATTAAAAACTCTGCACTGTATACAACAGTATAGCTTTTATCAGTATCCTCATAACAAGAGTCTTTAGTCGATATATATTTATTAGTAACGATTTTTTTTAAATGCTTTTGGATTTAGACTTCAATGTAGTTAGAATTTTTTAAAGCAAAGTATTGGTATTTATACTCTTTTGGTTTTGGTATTTTTGATGTAGTATTAAAATTAAAAAAAAAAAGCAAGAGACATTCAGAGGTAGGTTTGCCATTGCCTGCCTCTGTATAAGAACCCTAGACTTCCTTGGTGGCCTCCCATCCAAGGGCTAACCAGATCCGACTCTGCTTGGCTTCCAACATCTGGCAGGATGCCTGGGCTTCCTTAAAACGGTACACCTGGATGCTTCGTATGGGCTCAGTCCAACTGAGGGCAAACAATGGGCACCATTTTCTCAAAGTGCTCCTTCCTGTGGTATTAATGAAATACTCAGCTGCTGAAAGGAGCCTCTTACATTCCTGGGAGCATTATTTAAATACAAAAGATATTTAAATAGTGCACCTCTGCCAGCTTCTTTGTTCTAGCAACACGTGGGGAGATTGTGAAACCAACAGGAGCCATGGCCAAGTGGCACAGCACCTGTTTTGCACGCAGAAGGTCCCAGGTTAAATCCCTGGCCGTCTCCCTGGTATCTCAGGCAGTAGGGGAATTAAAAGACTGTGAACGCCAGGTAGACTCTGGACAGCTCCTGTCAGGGCAAACGGTACTGACCTTGAGGGCCCAGTGGTCTGGCTCAGTACAAGGTCCAAATTGTGCAAGACACAGGGACGTGAGTCGGGGTTTTCCTGACCCCAATCACATTTCCCAGAGCCACCCAGCAGCTGTGGAGAACTTATTGCCCAAGTGCCACCGGGTCTGATTGAGATTGGGGCTCAGGCATAGGAGAAGGGTGGCACACCCAATAGGGCCATTTTGTATTGGGAAAATGGAGTGGGCAAGGAGGTTGAAAAACCTTCTCTGCTTCTGAGCTGTGGTCCTGATACGAATCGGGGACTTGCGTCACTTGTGTGGTGAGGTCTCTGAAGCTGCCGTGTGGCTGAGAGGAATGGGGTTGGGGAGACTCCGATCCAACTTGTGTCTCCTGTAGCTTGGATCTATGGAAGCTTCATGCCCATAGCCGTCGTATTTATTCCTTAGCACAGAAGGAAGTATCCAGATAGAGTAGAGCAGGGGTGTCGAATTCATTTGTTATGAGGGCTGGAGCTGTTGGGCCGGGCCATGCGTGTCATAAAATGTAATGCCAGGTAGCGGAGATATAAACTTTATAAAGGACACAAATACAAAGGGTTGGGGTTTTTTTTACTTAAAATAAAATCATGCTTAAGACATTAGCACTCTTACAATATTTTGTTTATTTAACAGTGTCTGATAACTGACACCTCTTGCTCTGAATCGTTGCATCAAAATGTCTGTGCAGTTGCGATCTTGAGTATGCTGTTCAGGTGTGTATCTGTAAGCTGCAAACCTACAATGATGCAGCAGCAGCAGCAGAACTGAAAGAAGTAGAAGACAGCCAGTTCCCCTGTGGGCCTGAGAGAAGCCCTCTGAGGGCTTGATCCGGCCCCCAGGCCACATGTTTGACACCCCTGGAGTAGAGAGTACTTCAGCTGCTTAGTGGGGTCGAAGCAATCATGGTGAGTTGAATATACCTCATCTCTTCAGACTGGGTAGAAAGGAAAATAAGTGAAATGGCTTACTCTTCTAGAGAGGGTATGTTCAGGCTAGGTCTTTTCCCATCAGTATTGTGGTCACACTTTGACCTGGATGGTCCAAGCTAGCCTCCTCTCATCGGATCTCAGAAGCCGAGCAGGGTTGGCCCTGGTTAGTACTCAGATGGGAGACCGCCAAGGACGTCCGGGCTTACTAGGCAGAGGCAGGCAATGGCAAACCACTTCTGCTCGTCTCTTACTTTGAAAACCTTAACGGGGTCGCCGTAAGTCGGCAGTGCCTTGACAGCACTTTCCACACACACTGTGGCAGCCATGTTTTTTGGGTGTTTGTTTGTTTAGTGTATGTGTGTGTTAATTTTGCTGTTGGCTCTTGTAAAAGGGGAAAGGGAGCAATAGAAACATCCTGAAATGAACCCGGTTCCCTTTGCATTGAGCGGCTGCTTTCTTGGAGGCTTAACAATGCAGGGAAGTGTTGGAGGGAAAATACTTGGTGGGGTGCCATGTGTGGCTAGGTAAGAAGCGGTGGATATATTCCAGTGTTCAGCGAGACTCCTTTTTATCAATTTAAGCAGAGATTTTCGCCCTTTTTCTGTGATGTCAAGACTCACCGCACTCTCTCATTGAAATCTGTTGGTTCTTTTGCCGTTATGGACATAACTGTATTTCCTGTTCTGCTAGCTGGTGTTAGCTTGGGGGCGGGGTTGTCTTACAGCGTAGTTTTTAAAACGAGGACCTTAACAATGTGATTCCCGCATGCAGTTAGAAGCGGTACGATATCATCTGTAGACAGACACCGTCTTGTGGTTGCATAACTTTAAAGCATGTGCACAGTTATCATTAAGATGAATAGACAATGTTGTTTTGGGGCCATCGATGTCTGGGATGAGATCCCCATTTAACCCACGTTCAGTCTAGTTATGTCTCAGCCTACTGCACAGGGCAAGGATACAGTGGAATAGCGCCCTGTGTTGCGCCCTGAGCTTCTCGGAGGAAGCGTGGGAAACCAGCTTAATACAGAATTTAAATGTGTT